>NC_028357.1:27472613-27527567 GCF_000741045.1 Vigna radiata var. radiata
CTCCTTTTTCGTCATACATTGAACCTCAAATTAAAAATTGAGACCTAATATCCTTTTGCCCAGAACATAACGATTCATGTGGTGTATAGATCATCCTGACCAACAAAATTCTAACAATTCAAGAGACATAACCTACACACTAATTCATGGTTTTAAAGCAACATAATAATAATTTATGGTCTTGCAACAATCCAGAACTCAAATGACTGGACAAAAATACACTCTTTGTCTCAAATGGTACTAATAAGCATAGCATATTATATCACAACATCATGTACATTTCATCAACCCAGGTATTTAAAGGAAAGAACACATAGATATTTAGATAATCAGCAAATAAACACAAAGTTGACTCCTCATACCCAGAACGCATCCTCTCTTCACTTCGCAATCAAACCCTGCGAGTCTTCCTAATAGCCCCCATTTCATTCTGTTTCTCACTTACAAAAAGAGAACGCACACTACCTCATCTACTAAACCACTCATAGCTCTTATATTGGCTTTTTTGAGTCTCAAACATCCATGAAATATCAACGTCAGATTCCCTTCCTTTTTCCATCTCAAACCACCCACGTAAGGCTCCTTCTTTAACTCACGTTCACTCTCCTTTCCGTCCAAAAATAAATCACCCTTTTGTTTTCATCAAGGTTCGAGCTGTGTGCCTCCAACCACACATACCCTCTCTTCACTTCGCAATCAAACCCTGCGAGTCTTCCTAATAGGCCCCCTTTCATTATGTTTCTCACTCACAAAAAGAGAACGCACATTACCTCATCTACTGAACCACTCATAGCTCTTATATTGGCTTTTTTATGAGTCTCAACCATCCATAAAATATCAACGTCAGATTCCCTTCTTCTTTCCATCTTAAACCATCTACGTAAGACTCCTTCGTTAACTCACATTCACTCTCCTTTCCGTCCAAAAATAAAACACCTTTTTGTTTTCATCAAAGTTCGAGAATTATGTACTTCTAACCACACAAGTGTCACTCACCACATACCAGTAAGTTGAGCTCACTTAGCTAATTCTAATAAAATACATTCTTTTACCTTATTCTCGTATAGCTTATACTATATTTTACTTCTTTAAACTTAAAGAATAATATATACTTGCACACAAGATATTCATCACCATACACTTTATTCTAATTAGCTACACAATATTAAAATAAACCTTAACTCAAAAATATTTTACTAACTAACTACAACATAGAATAGTATTAATTTCCCCGGTTCTTATATTAATAAAAATTTAATTATTTTTAAAAATAATATTTAGAGTTACCAATAATATATTTAAAAAATATATATTTTATTTAGATAATAAAACTTAAAAAATTTAGGTTAGCTATAATGACTTTTATACCCATGTTTGCTTTCATAGAAAAAATTTCAAATTTGATTGTTAAATTTAAGCCAGTACATCAAACTTTTGAATTTTCTTTATCTTAAAAGAATTGACTGATTTCATAAATTAGTTACGTTTCCATGTTAATTAATGGTTAATAACTAGAAAATTTGTTGTGTGGGATGAGGGAAACTCGAACTACGTTATTTAACTTTTAACTCGTTCATTATTTAAAGGAAAGTTGAGGTAAATATATTAATAGTTTTTGAATATTTTGGGGAATGCATACTTCTGCTGCTGAGTTTTTAGGAATCATTAATGGTTTTAAGCAAGGCAGAGGTAGAGGCGTAACTATTGGGGGTTAAGGGAGGCTTTGCTTTTAAAGATTCGTCAGTACTTGGGAGAAGAGCCTTCAAAGACTGGTTCAAGAATGATTTTACTTTTAAAGATTCGTCAGTCCTTAGAAGAAGATAAGATCGATGTTTGTTTTCTTTTAAGCTCATACAATTCAAAGTTTCTCTTAAGAAAAAGTTTTCTGGTAACAAGTTATTTAATTTGGTTTTAATCAATGGAGAATATTATAAACAACTTAATGTTTTAACTTTATTTGTTTATTTAGTTTTTTTTTTATAATATTATGTTTGATGTGGTTTCTATTCATTTAAATATATATTTTAAAAGTTTTACATTAAAAATAAAATTAATTTATAGAATTGAGTTAAAAAGTATATTGAAAGTCTAATATCAACTACAGATAAAACCTATTTAAGATATATAAATGGATGTAAATTTTTTTATAAATTTGTTTTGTGAGTTAACTAAATATAATATTTAATATATGTTTGCCTAGTAGATAATACTAAATATAATATTAAATCAAATTATTGATGTATTAAAATATTTATATTAATTAATTTAAGAATATAAATTTAATTAAACATGCATTCTTAAAATTAGGATATTTATATTTATTTATAATAATAGTTTAAGTTTTTTTGTATATATAAAATACTAAGAAAAGAATTTAGCTTTTCTATTTTTAAAGTAGTTTTAATTTGATTTACCTATTATAACTTTTTAGTCTTCTTATTTTAATATATGCATTTGTGTATCATAATAATATGTTCTTTTTCTTTTAATATAACTAATTTTTTTCTATCTTCATGTTAATTACATTAATAATATAATTGGAAAAATTATTATTTTTCAAAAAAAAATATCACAATTAGTTTTTCTTAGAAAAATGTCATTTGGGGTTAAGTTTTAAGATAATTATAAGAAAAGTTATGAACTAATTAGGTGAGAATACAATACAAGTTTGACAATGTCAGGACCTCAACTATTATTTATAGATATATTATATTTAATAAATAATTGATATATTAAGTAAATATCGTGTTATAAAATATAATACTAGGTGAAATTATTACATTTCAAAATAAGAGATGATTTATTAAATATATTTTAGGAATATTGTAATGGTATATTTGACTTTTTATTTTGAAACATGTTTTATAAGTCAATGTTTTAATAATCAAAATGTAATATATGTTTTGAAATATATATTAATTTTTGTAATAATTATTTCTTCATAATAAATTGTAATAGATAGATATATATCTATTACATGTGATAACTATAATATTTAATGATACCATTTAAGTTACTTGCTTATTATATTAAATAAATAATGTAATCAGTCAATACATTATTTGTAAAGTTCACTGTCGAATAATATTCAATACTTAATTAAGGTATTTAATTTTTTCCAATTAAATATCTATTAAATTTGTAAAATATATTATATTTATAATTGTTTTTTAAAATTCAAAACATAATAAAGAATAAAGATAACGTTAAATATTATATTTATTAAATATGATATATTTTTTTATTCAATATAACAGTTAAGTGGAGAAATTAAATGACTAATACAAAAATGAAATTGAAATTAAATTTCATATGTAACACTTGTACATGTATTCAACTTTATATTACTAATTGGTATAGATATAAATGTATTTTATTTATATACCTGAAAAATTAAATTATATTATATTAAAATACAATTATTCAGTGTATATTGGTTGTCCTTGTTATCCCTTTCTTCTCCAGAAGAATTCCTGAATAAAGAAAGTGTAAAATAAGTTATGTCTAAGTCCAAAAGAAAAAAATGTTCAATTGTTGGGCCTTGAAGGAAGTCCAGAGGAGATATGAAACTAAAGTACGCACTTTTATTGAAAATTTCAAAGGTTGACAGAGTAATCTCAATGGAAGAGACTACTTAGACACAAACAGAAAGACCTGAACTCAATTGAAACAAAGTTGTCCACATAACACAACATTGGACATAAAACAGAGGAAACCCTCAAACAGTACTAGAAAGAAACACACAGGAAAAACATCTTTATTAACTTAAAACATCACCACCAAAGGTTGTTTTAGAAACACACAGAAGCAGCTCCAGCTCCTTCAACATCTCCACTGCTTTCACCGTTGGTCTCTCCGATTCCACCTGTTAACTTCTTCGCCCTATTTGCCTGTTCCTTCCAATCAGTTCGTGTCAATGCAACCACCATAGAAATAGCACAGACTATCTGAGCCGACAGCAGGCCCAGAAAGAGGCCCAACAAGCCCAAATGAAAGCGGAAGCACAGCAAAAGACCCACAGGCAAGCCCGCACCATAAAATGAAAAAAAGTTTATTTTGGCACCCAAACCAGGCCTAGCACTCCCACATAGCATCCCACAAATTGTAGTCTGAGGACAGTTCCCAAGCTCACACAGACCCACAATGGGCAATGTTGTTGAGAGCAGAGACAGAATAGCTTCATCGTCGGTAAACATTAGTCCCCAGACATTGCTCGCAGACACCATCGACAACATAGCCACAATGGCTGTGAAACAAGCACATAGCAAAGCAGTGTACGATGATGACTTGGCCTTGTTAGGCCTATTCGCTCCAAGCTCATTACCTACTTTTGTTGAAACAGCCAAACCTAATGCATTAGGAAAATTATACATAAATGAAGTGGCCTGGATTATTATTCCATAGGTGGATACATTATCTGCAGCATTCTCTAGGAGCCCTGAAAAGAGCACCAATAACTCATACCACCACCACTCCAAACAAACCGAGACACAGCTCGGGACTCCTTGACCAAGAATAGGCTTCCAGTGATTGAAGCACTGCCATGACCAACCCTGCCAAGATTGAGAACAAACCCCAGAGACCCATATGTAAAGCACAAGGACAATTATAAAGGTTAGATTGGTGAAGGCTCCAACCAAGGCAATCCCTTGAATTCCCAAACCAATAGTGTGAATCACCACATAATTCATGATTGCATGCAGCATTAGAGTCAAAGCTGCAGTGTACATGAGAGGGAGGGTCACACCTTGGGTTCTCAAGAAAATTTTCAGAGGGCCGATTAGGGACTGACAAAGTAGGTCAGGGATAGAGTATGCAAGATAGGTGGCCGCAATCGATGAGATGGCGGGGTTTTGGCCGAATAACAGAAGGAGGGATTCAAAGTTGAGCCATAAGGCTGAAATGGGTATGCATGTCATCATCAGAATGCTGATGGTGCATTGGAGGGTTTCCCCAACAAGGTTCCATTTTCGGGCCCCACAAGCTTGAGAAGAGATCCCTTCCATACCTGTTGCAAGGCCAGAAATCACAGAATAACCCGTGATGTTGGCCATGCCAATGGCTAGGCTTCCACCAGCTAATGTATCTTTACCTAGCTTACCCATGAAGTGCATGGATATTGCAGACTTGAAATAAGTTAGAAGCCCAGTGGCGATTGTTGGGATGGCAATGGCATACAAGTCTTTTATTTCCTCCACCAACTGCGAAAGAAGAAAACATTATTTGCATGCAGATGCACTACAAAGAAGAACACATAAGCAAGATTCAAGGTTAAACACCTAACTCTGAAATCATAGAGGATCCGCTCCTCCCACTATCAGTTTCATTATTTGCATGCAAAACATATAAACAAAATTCAAGGTTAAAACAACTAACCTGTGGAATCCTAGCAGATCCGCTCCTCTCACTGACAGTAGCACTGTCATTCAACCCATTGATCTTATTTTCTCCGCCATCGGAGTAATTTGACAAAAGAGGACTAGAACCTGGATGACTCTCAGTCATGGTGCTAGCTCTTTGCTGAGAAGAGATCATTTGGAAGAAAAACATGAGTTTCTCGTAAATGGGTCTGAGAGAGAAAGCCATTTTGAATCTAGTACTTCTTTTTAATGAAGAATGCATGTTATATAGAAGATGAGTCTCGCTTTTTATACACCTGTATTCACAAAGTTTTGCATGTTGCTCTTCTAGGTCTGTCCATGGTGTCACTCAGGAATATTTTCTTTTCTTCCCTCTCTCTTCGAGGGGGCTCAGGTAAATGGACCAGAAATGGACGTGTGTGGAAAGATAAGGATGCGAAAGAAGATGCCTGTATCAATTCTTGTCCTATTGATAAGGGATTACAAATTTCATTTGGAGCAGTCTCCACAAAGTACAAATGCCAAAGCATATGTATGTAAAGGATGCCAACTTATTTGCATGAAAATCAGTGTAAAATTTTAAAACAATGGGTTTTTTTCGTTTCTCATATCGTTTTATCATTCATATTTTTTTTCTGGTTTTCTAGACAGTGGTATAGGGTTCAACTGTGGAATAAAGAAGTATCTGCTTCTAAACAACATGATTCTGGTTAATATTTAACTAATGTATAGTTAGATGTCATTAATACATAAGATTAATGGACTTTATACAAATATTGATCAAAAGCATACACAAATTACATATATAATAATTTTTCTACTCCTAAACATGCACCTAGTCCAGGTGACATTTGGCCATACACGTGCTTCACGGATGGATGGAAGGAAACACCCAAACTGTGTGCTATTATAGTATTTGTATTTGTTTCAAAAGTTTGATACAGAATCTGACCTGGGTCTGCGCAATTTTACCTGACCCTGCATTTGTTTGTATTAAAACAAGACAATCTGCAGCAGCATACTCACGTCAATTTTCTCAAATAAAGTGCATATTCCCCAACTCAGCAGCATGTGTATGATTTTCTTCCTTAATGCTGCATTCGTTTTAAGGGATGGTACTGTTTAAGGTGATTTGCAAAGATGGATTGTAGTTGGTTTTTATGTTCATTTGAAGGGATTTAAAAAGAAGGGAGGGAGGGGATTTGCGGGATGGTAAGTTAATTTCATCTTCGCTTATGAGAAGAGATTTGCGATGATTTGTTTTGAAAATGGCTTTTCACTTATTTATTTTGTGTTGCAGGTACTGTGTGATTTAGGTCCATAGATGAATTTTTAATTTTTTTTACTTTTTAAAATTTAATTTTAATAATTAATTTTAACTTTTTTATTCTTTATAAATATTTTTACAATTAAATATAACATTAATAAATATCATTTTATATTACTTTAATAATTAGGGACATTTTGGTAATCTTTAATTTTTACCCATTAAACTAATTTTTTAAATCTATCATATCAGTCAAATCTCACACTAATTTTCACAAACTTTACTCTCAAATCCACTTTCAATTACTCACAAATCTACTCAAAAAAACAACAAAAAAATTACTCTCAAATTCACTCAAATCCATTCAAATCATCTCTCCCGAATCATCTCCTAAATCAGAAATTTATGGTTCTTTAAAAGTGTAAAAAAGTAACTACAAAAGTGATAATTTGAAAAGAAGAAGATTTTGCTACTGATTAAAACAGGGAAAATCATTATCATAATTCACAAAACTGCATTTAATGAAATAGAATATGTTTTCTTTGATAAAAAATCTACCTATCATCATTATGTTTGTATGATGTAACAAGGCGAGCAAACAGCAAATCTTGTTTTTCCTACTTCAAGAATGTTTGTAGCTTGGGAATACATTTAGCTTCTGTTTTATTCGGTATAAACGGTTATATACCGGTTTTATGCAGTGAAATCGGTTGGGACAAAGACCACTCGGGATTCATTCTCGAATTTCAGAGTCCAAACTCCTAGGTTGTTTGGATTCGAGTCCAGTTATTTGGATTCGGCGGCGAATTTATTTACATAAATACAAAGGAGAAACAAAAGTTCAAATATTAATGTATAAAATTGTCAGTAAAAAAAACTCAACTAATTAAGATATAAAAATAGAAAAACCAACTAAAAATGGATAAAAAGAAAACTTTACAAGTTAAAATAATCATACTTTCAAAGAAAATATTCCAAAAGAGATATTTTTTTTCTTTCTTAAATTATATATCTAAATAAGCAAGAATAACATAAAAGAAATTATAATGGTTTGTAAAATTCCATCAAACTCCCCTATGTAATAAAAGTTTAGAGGCCTTGCTAGGAAGTCTCACCCATATGGGACTTCCACTTCAAACAATTTTTTAATAGTCTAAATCCAATGAACTGAGAGAGGAAAAAAAAAAGAAATGGCTTAAAATTTAAAATTGTTCCGTTTAAGTGTATTTTTCGAATGTTATTATTTCTAATTTCTAATACGATTTGAGGTGTTATGCTACAACATGACATGTTTCTGATAGAAGTTTACGCTTAAACGTGTGGATGAGGATGAGACTATAATAGAAGCAAATATTATTATGGTGATTCACTGTAAATATCAGTGTTTAAATAAAGTTTTCCCAAGTAATTGTTAAATAGTCAAAATTAAAAAGAAATACATTAAACTTAGTTTCATACGTTAGTTTATAAAAATCTTTTACACTACTCCCTTCAAATCTATATTTTTAATTTGCTTACCATTTAATTTTATCTTACAAAAAATATTTGAATATTATACTACTTCTACTTTTTACTTCAGTAAAAAAATTTATAGAAAAATTTATCCAAAAAAATTTAAAATTAAATGAATTATTTGTCAGAAATAATTTATTGTGGTCCACCACAAAAATTTGAAGTAAAGTAAATCTGTTATTACTCATTAAAGGTTAAAATAGTTTTTGATTTAATCAGAACTGGCAATGCCCTTGTTGGTCACAGCATCGGTCCAATCTGCATTTGTTCTTTTTAAAAGTTGTCAGATCTACCTGATTCCCATAACACTTACAAACAATAGTTATGAATGATGTTATAAAAAGTAATTTTATACTACTTTATTCAAATCTATATTTTTAATTTGTTTATAAGTTAATTCTATCATATAAAAGTATTATTTATATATTATATTACTTCCATTTTTTGTGTAAACATTTAAAGAAAAAATTATTTCAAAATAAATTAAAAAATAAAATTAATCATTTGTGTAAGAAATAATTTATTGTGGTCCACCATAAAAATAAGAAGTCGGATAAATTACTTATTAATCATTAAAGATATTAAAATAACTAGTGAGAATGCAATCATCCTCCTGTCTTGGTCCACCGTGTATTAATTATTTAAAAGTGGGTTTGCTACATAAAACTTACATATTACTATAAAAGTATTTTTATAAGGGTGGTTTTGGTTTTAGTCCCTATTTCAAAGTAAGGTACAATTTAGTCTTCAATTTTTAGGAAATTCTGATTTTAACCTTTTAAAATTAATGACCTTAAAAATCTGGTGGCTGGCTAACGGTAGTCTGACACCTTTTTGTTTTCTTACGCTGACTCAGTTTTTCTTACGCTAAGTCAGCTTCTTACCAAAATCTCTATCGTTGGAGAATCGCAACAGGGAAAAAAAACCTGACGAAGGATCGTTGGATCGCCTCCGATCGTCAAGTTGCCCCTTCTTCCTCTGTCTGCGACTGGCTATCTTCCTCTACACCAACCAAATTGGCGCCATCATTATCATAATCCCCATCAGATTCGCATTTCATATTTCAAAGGCAGGAGCTGCTTCGTCTTCGGATTAGGGATTTGGCGACGCACACGAGGGGCATAAATTTTGATGGGCCTAAAGGACGTTAGCGGAGTACAAGGCGTTGTTGCAAACGCTAGTGGAAACCGACGGTGGAGGCAGAAGAGGAGCATCGTCGGTGTCGAAGTCGGCAGTGGAAGCCTTGCGGACGGTGAAGATTGCATCGAAGAGTGAAACTGTGGTGTGCGTTCTATGTTTTTGTTTTTTTATTTATCCTGAGATTATTGGTATTCTTTATTTCGTCGAAGAAGAGATGTTGTTATGCGTATGTTCTTCCTCTTTGTCGATCCCCTCCAGCTCGTCTCTTATCCTTCCATCAAGGTTTCACTCATCTTCACCTTCACCAGTTACATCACCTAATTTCTTTACTTTATTTGTTTATTTTTTATTTACTTTTCAGATGATCGGGATCAGGACTGGGTTGCCATTGCCGTCGAGGTGAGAGATCCTGGCTCAGCTGCTGGTCTACTTTTTGGTGGAGGATTACACCAATTACTAGATCCATAGGTTTCTGCACAACGGTTGGGGTTACGAGAAGATTCACTACGTTCACCATGAGTACGCTGCTCCCATTGGATTCGCGACGCCCTATGCCCACTGGGCTGAGATCTTGATCCTCGAGATTCCCTCTTTTCTCGGTCCTGCCATAGTTCTTGGCCACATTGTTACCTTTTGGTTGTGGATAAGACTTGGGAAAGGGAAAGAAAGGAAGAGTGTCGAATATGGCTTAAGATAGTATCCATAAGTTTTTTTTTTCTCACTGTTCAGTTTAGTTGGTGCCTTGAAGATGAAACTAACCCTTTCGTTTCATTTCTTGAGTAATTTGATTAGAATGGGTTTTGGGAGTATTTGATTTCATAATTGTCCCAGCTCTCTTAAGTTAGAATGAGAATCTTAATTTGGAACGAGGATGGCAGACCCCTAACCCGTAATGTGTTCTGAGTTGAGGAGAAGAAAGAGGACCTTGGGTGTAGGTTTTGTAGAGGACGACAACGTCAATGACTTTTTCAGAGGGTGGGGAGGTTGGATGGAAAATGGAAGGAAGAGACAAGGGAGAGAGAAAGGGAGAAAAGGTGAGAAACTGACTCAGCGTAAGAAAACAAAAATGGTGTCAGACTACTGTTAGCCAGCTCACCAGATTTTTAACGCCGTTAGTTTTGAAGGACTAAAATCAGAGTTTCCTAAAGATGGAGGACTAAAATGTACCTTACTTTGAAAGAGGAACTAAAATCAAAACCGCCTCAAAGTATAGGGACTAAAAACATATTTAACCCTTTTTATAAATGTATAATTTTAATTATTCATAATTTAATTTCATCTTATAAAAATATTTGTATGATATACTACTTTCATTTTTTTTTCTATATAAATATCTTTAGAGAAATCAATCTCAAAACAAATTCAAAATTAAATAAATTATTTGCATAAGGAATAATTCATTGTAGTTTATCACAAAAACTAGAAATAAGTTAAATTACTTATTACTCATTAAAGGTGTTAGAAATGGATTTGATTCAATTAGGAGAAGAAACACGGTTAATCTCTCCTGTTTTGGTCAATCTGACATTTGGTTTTCTAAAAATATATAAGAAAAATTAGTTTACATAAAACTTACAAATTAATTGGTTTGGTATTTTATAATAGCCTTTTTATATCACTTTCTTCAAATACATATTTTTAATTCACTTTTGAGTTTATTTTATTTTATAAAAGTATTTCTATATTATACTACTTCTATTTTTTTATGTATGTAAATATTTATAGAGAAATTTATCCGAAAAGTTTAAAATTAAATAAAGTATTTATGTCATAAATAATTCATTATGATCACCACAAAAATTAGAAGTTATATAAAATAATTATTATTTAATAAATATGTTAAAATAGCTTTGATTCAATTAGGAGTGACAATGATCTCTTCTCTTTCAAAATGGTTTCTCTTTTCTTAAGGCATCTCTTTCTCAAGTCACCTTACATTTGATTTTCTAAAATTGGGTTTAGGTCAATTGGTTTACCTAAGACCTATAAAATAATATGTTTAATTTAATATCTATTTTAGTCTCTCAATTTGTTAGGTTTGTTCAGATTGGTTTTATCTTTTTTCAGATGCATAGTTTACAGTTCAGGTTGATTTTTTTCTGCTTACAACATTAAATACACTAACTCTGTAATTATCTTTGGCCAAAATTGAATGAATTGTTTAGTTATTGATTGTGTGACATGATGTCGGAAATTTTAAAAATAAAAATTAATGACCATCTGCCCTTTCCATTAATTACCATGACTTATGATTTTCTTTTTACTTAACGGGTGTTGAATACCAATTAAGATTTTTTTTACTTTACTTTTTTAATTTTAATTTTATTATTATTATTATTATTATTATTTATTATTATTATTATTATAAGACATATTAAGAAAATTAAAAATTTAATCTTTTAAATTAAAAAACTAAATTTAAAAAATTATTTATTTAAATTTATAAGAAAAAAAATATAATAAATATTGAATTAATTTAATATTTTTCATATAGTTAAATATATATTAATTAAATATGTATTAATATTTTAAAATATTATTTATTAAAAAATAATATAAAACATATTATACAATTAAAAAAAACTTAAAAACCAATATGTTAGTCATAATTGGAAAAAAGTTAACATATAAATAATTTAAATTGAATGTTAACCGTATTTCAAAATACCATTAACATATACTTTTTAAGTTTTTTTTTTGTTTTTAATTTTTAAATATGTTTTATTTATTTTTTATCTAATCAATAATATTTTATAAATTAAAATATTAATGTATATTTAATTATATGGAAAATATTAATTTAATTAAACATTCATTAATTAAAAAAATATTTTTTTTATTATTGAATTAAAACAAATAAACATTTTTATTTAATATTTTTTATTTTTGTTTTTAATTTAAAATATTAAATTTTATTTTGTAATTTATTATTATTATTATTAAAAAACTAAAAAAATTAAATCAAAACAAATTAAAAAGATAAAATCTTAACCGACATTCAAAACTCGGTGAAATGTTAACATGGATGGATTCAATAAGTTCTTGTCAATAACAAAGCCCACCGAATAGAAACATTAAACTAAAAGTCCATACAAAATGTTCACTCAGGAAAAAAAGACTATATGTCGATAATGAAGAACCATAAGACTGAATTACCCTGCGCCCATAAAAAATCACAAAGCCACTCATGAATGGTAATGAAACTCTGCGCAAAATTTCCTCATGTGATATGAGTTACTATCCCTTGATCACTTATATTACCCGAAACATTTTCCAACTAAAATAGAATATAACTACCGAAATTGAATTGTACATTCAAAATAGTCCTAAGAAGACAGGATCCCAAACGGATACTTGGCATGTCCCCCCTCTTCCAGGTCCATCGCAAGGAAAACGAAAACCTAGATTTGAACGATGGTGGTTATTAATGAAAAAGGCATAATAGGATTTTTTGGAGGTACAGGAGAAATACTAAAGGTGCAAGGAGAAGTGCTTCTCTCATCCTTATCCACCTTGCATTGGATCTTTTAAGAGTGAGTTGAGTTCAACTGGTTTACATAAGAATTATACATAATCAAAACTAGTGTTTATAAAACTATTTTCATACTACTTTCTACAAGTGTATATTTTTAATATGTTTAAATGTTAATTTTATCTCATGAAACATTTGTATATTATAATAATTCCATTTTTTATTAGGATAATTATATGTAAGAAGAATTTTAATTTAAAATGAATTTAAAATTAAGTAAATTATTTGTGTCAGAAATAATTCGTTGTGATCACAAAAGTTGGAAATCAATTAAATAATTTAATAATCATTAAAAGTGTTAAAATAACTTCAATTCAAAACACTACCTCTCTCATCCTTATTCACCTTGCATTTGATCCTCTATAGATGAGTTGAGTCCAGCTTATCTACATAACACTTACAATTAAATAAATCTAATATTTTATAAAAGTATGAACACACTGCTTTGTGTACATTTTTAAATTGTTTATAAGTCAATTTTATCCTATAAAAATATGGTATACATTATAATACTTCTATTATTAATTGGTATATTACTTTATATGATCTTTTTATATTATTTCTTCAAATGCATATTTGTAATTTATTTAAAAGTTAATTTCATCTTATAAAAATAACTGTCTATTATACTAATTTTTGTTATAGAAAACTTTACTTGAAAAAAAAATTATATAAATTGTATACATTTCAGCAATAGTAATTTGTAGTCAGCCACAAAAATCAAAATTGAGTTAAATTATATATTAGTCAATAAAAATGTTAAACAAGCTTTTATTCAATCAAGAGCGACGATGTGTTCCCTTTCATCCAACTCAACCTTCCATTTGTTTTTCTAGAACTCAATCGGAAAAAGTTATTTAACATAAGACTTAAAAATTAATAGGTTTGATATTTTATATAAACCTTTTTATACTAATTTCTTCAAATTTATTTTTTAATATTTTATAAGTTAATTTTATATAAAAAAACATTTGTATATTGTACTAGTTCCATTCTTTATTCTTGTAAATATATAAAGAGAGAAATTTAATTTAAAATAAATTTAAAATTGCGTAAATTATTTGTCTCAAGAGTACCTCATTGTCACTAAATAATTCAAAAGTAAATTAAATAATTTAATAATCATTAATGGTGTTAAAAGAACTTTAATTCTAGAGTAATGGTACCATGATACTTTTACATTCATTTCGCACATATTATAAGGGTAAAATTGTCATAAAATCGTAAAATTTTGTATTTTGTTCAATAAAGAAGAGAGTACAAAGTAGGAAGGGTCGTGTCAAATGAATGTAAAAATTTAGGTGTGTCAAACAATCATTTTACTTAATTCTATGAGCAGTGACAACATTAGTTTCCTCTCATTTTTATCTACCTACATTAGATCCTTTAAAATTGAGTTAAGTCCAGCAAATTTACATAAGACTTACACATAATTAAAGCTAACATCGATTCAATTAGAAATGACAACATTATCTCTCTCTCATCCTGATTCACCTTGCATTGGATAGGTTGACTCTATCTGATTTACATAAGACTTACAATTAAATAAATCTAGGAGAGTTGCTCCCTTCACCACCACACAATGTTCCCTGCACCTCCTCGTTCCTCTTTTTTCCTTCAGTAAAGTTTTAATTTCTGTTTTAACTTTCACTAACATCCAACCACTTACTTAAATCTCATTAATGGTCCTCACCCAGTGTATGAATGCACCCCACAGCCACCACTTCCACGGAAATCAAATTGTTTTTCGTTTTCTAAAAATCACACAACACATAACCAATTCGACAAGGCCCACATAAATGACATCAAGAAGCCCAGGAGGCATCGCCACACTTCCACCAAAGGGATGAACCCCAAGTTTTTGAGGAATCAGAGGTACGCTAGGAAGCACAACAAGAAGAATAGGGAAATTGCTTCCGAAGAAGAGTAAAGTGACAAAACTTTCTAACGGAACCTTTAGGGTTTTTAAACTTGTTTTTTTTTCTTTAAATGAAAAAATTTGTTTGGAATTGTTTGAAATCAATTTTCAGTAATATAATTACTTTGTTCAAATAATACACTAGTCTTCTAATTTTGTTTTCCTGATTTCTATTGAAGAAGACCGTTGATTTTTTTTTATTAATTGAACACTACAACGGATGTTAATGTCCGTTTGATTCTTAAACGGATATGGACATCCGCTGAAGACCAAACGGATGTTCTATATTTGTGTGTTGCAGCATTCCCAATTTTTTAAAAAGTGGAAATTTTGATTCGACGTTTATCTCGGTCAACCATTTTTGTTGTTCCTTGTCATTCTATTGTTTAAAATAGACATTTGTAATTTATTTATAGTTAATTTTATCTTATAAAAATAATTGTATACTATACTAATTTTTATTATTGAAAACTTTATCTGAAAAAGAAAAAATAATATATAAATTATATATTTCAGAAATAATTCTATGTAATTCATCAAAGGTGAGCTAAATTATGTATTACTCATTAAATGGGTTAAATCAGCTTTTATTCAATTAAAAGTGACAATGTATTTCCTTTTCTTTGTATTCCACCTTTCATATGTTCTTTTAGAACTCAATCGGGATAAGTTGTTTTACATAAGTCCAACAATTTAATAGTTTTAATATTTATATAAGCCTTTTTATATTAATTTGTTCAAATATATTTTTTAATTTATTTATAAGTTAATTTTATGTTAAAAACATTTGTATACTGTACTACTTCCATTTTTTTATTCTTGTAAATATATGTATATAAAGAGATAGAAAAAAATTAATTTTAAAATAAATTTAAAATTAAATAAATTAAAATAACATCAATTCAATTAGGAATGACATCACTATCTCTCTCATCCATATCCACCATGCATTGGATCCTTTAAAAGTGAGTTCAGTCCAGTTGGTTTAGATAATTCTTACACATAATTAAACATAGTGTTTTATAAAAGTATTTTTACACTGATTTCTACCCGTGTCTATTTTTAATATGTTTAAATGTTAATTTTATCTTATAAAACATTTGTATATTATACTAATTCCATTTCTTATTTGGGTAATTATATATATGGAGAAATTTAATTTAAAATTAAGTAAATTATTTGTGTCAGAACTAATTCATTGTGACCTCAAAAGTCCGAAGTCAATTAAATAATTTGATAATCATCAAAGGTGTTAAAATAATTTTGATTCAATTAGAAGTGACAACATTATTTCTCTCATTTACCTTTCATTGGATCCTCTAAATGTGGGTTGAGTCTAGCTGAATTCAAATTGATCTATGGGAATCTTTGACCATATTTAAAAAAATAAAAACACTTTTTAATTAGGATTAAAATTGGAATTTTATTATAGTTTAGAGATGTAGGATGAAATACTTGGAGATGTAGGGTGAAACACCCTTAACTTCACCGTCAAGTCCAAAACACAAGTACCTTATTTTTAATTTTAGTGGAGAGAGACCCACGTCCGTAACACTTCATTCCTTCTTTATCTGTATCTCTCATTAGTTATTTTCTTTTCCTAACCTAGTAAGACATAATTATATTTGAAACATTTTTTATTTGAGATAAATGATTTATTTATTGTCTAAAATGAGAAAAAACACATTTTTTAAAATAGATTTAGACTTTTTGAATTTTGGTTATATATTAAAAAAATAAATGTTAGATTGAAGGAAAAAAAATTATAACTTTTTTAATTAAGTGAATCAATTTATTTAACTCATCAAGCCGAATTGGGATGAACAAAATTTGAGTTTAGTGATTCATTTTGAGAAATCTTCTCCTCTAATAAAATTGGAAACAAATTTGGAAATAAAAAAATGCTCAATTTTAATTGTATTGTAATGTATAAAAACTATTTTACTTTTGTGTAACAATTAATCAATATATAATTTAAATAATAGCATATTTATTATTTTAACTTTGTGGAAGATACTACCTTACTTGAATATTTGATATAAAACACGTAAAATTTGTGAATTTAGTTTAGAAAAATTAAAAAAAAAAACATAATAATCTTAATGTACTAATTTTATGTTAATATATCTTAATATTTTAAAATACTATCATTAGAAAAATTATTTATAAAATTGAATATAAAAATCAAGTTTTATAACCATTCGTGAATTACTTAAGAATTATAAGAGAATAGTCTGATTTAATTTTAGTATAAAGTATATAAAAATTTTACTTGATGTTAAGAGTATAAGTTCTTAATCGTTTCCCAAACCCCATAATAGAGATATTACTCAAACGGGAGTATTGATCCATAAAGTGTCATAACTATAATAGATAAACCTTTTGCGAATCCAAAGTGGCAGCATTAGAGTTTCAATTGAATCTCCCATTTCGGCATTTTACTAACTCCCGTGTTCTACATAATTCATATATAACTTACTATTCTACCTCTGCCTATACAAATTAACTTAGGTTTCTTTCTTTTAAGATTGCTCTTAGGATCTTTTGTTTCGTAAAAGAACAAGATAATTAGGTCTTTCGTTATATCTTTTATTATTCTCCCATATGTAAAGTATAGGTAAGGAATGATATATACTTTACTTTTGACTAACTTATGTATAATTTGAATTTTTATGTATATATAAATATATGGATATGGCTGTGGTATATTTCATATTTTATTGATCTTTTTTAATTTTGCATGTATACAAAAATACTTTGTATAAATTAGCAAAAAAAATTCTCAATCTTTTAATGTAACTTGTTACATGGCTAGTTTTGACTCATTAACCTTGTTTTTGTCTTTTATAAACATTTAAAAGGAATATTTTTTAAAATCTAAGTTCCTTTTCATAATCAATATATTTTAGAAGGTTCTTTTTTTATACTTAAATCGAAATCCTATCATTTCCTTCATAAAATGATTAGATGATTTGGAAACTGAAAATCTTAACACACTAACACCGTATTTGACATTACCTCCTTACTTAAGTTATACTACTCTCATGGAGATTTCAAAGTCTATGGGTATGTCACAATTTTTCTCTTCGTTTAACACTTATAATTAACTTTATATATCAATGTCGTGATCTTTATTAGCTACTTAAGGCAAAAAAGCTAAGCAAAGTTGGTGGAATGGAAGTAGGTAAGCTTATAAACAAGGACATAAGGGGTTAGATAAAACATAATTTGATCTTATACTAAAAGAAAACATGAAATGTTATGGTAAATTGTTGTTGGAAGAAACTATTGATATGGATTTTATAAAAGTATAATTAGAACACTTAACTTCAAATGATCACATTCCTAACATAAATATAACACTTTGTAATGTGGTAAAGGAAAATCCATGTGTTGTGCTGCAATACCTTAACAATATGTGATGTTAATTATCAAAGTAATCTTTTATAACTCATATCTTAATATCTTGAAAAGATCTTGATATGCTTAAATATATATTAAGACATTTTTTATGATGCATGCATCTCTTGTTGATGATTTCGCTCGTTGATGTTTATCGTTTTAGTACCATCAAAGTATAAAGTATGAATCAATCCTTAAGAAATTATTGAGCAAAACTTAAAAATTAATTTCTTGTTGATTACCAACATATGATATAATTAATTATTTTAAGTTTGTAATCAATTATGTTTTTCCAAACCAAAACCAAATTTCACTTGGTTTTCATAAAATCAATTATCTCAAACAATATCAATTATGTTGATACAATAATATTTTTCACTAGTCTTTTCAAAAAATCAATTATTTTAAAAAATAATAAAATATGTTAAGCAATTTCAAAACTATATTTTCGCAAAGAATTAATTATGTCTAACAATATTTGATTTGAGTATTCAAATTTAAAATACTTTTTTGAGTTACATAAAAAAACACAATAATTGATTATTTCAATCACTTACTTTAAATCGATTTAAAAGGAAATTGTTTCAATTTGTCTATACTAAATATAGTTCTAATATTTTTTTAAAAAACAAGTTTGTCGCTTTTTGAGGAGATTTTTTTAAAAAAATGTTTCTTCTATACTTTGTTGAAAAATATTCTCATAATGAAAATAATTTGTCCAAATTTTAAGAAATATGAGTTGGTTTAGGTGATATCTTATCTTTTCTTTATATTTTTTTAATTGTTATAGACCAATATGTGGTGTGTCTATAAATAATTGAGTGTTTTCATTATCTTGAAATTATTTTCAAATGATGTTTTAAAAAGTGTCTTGTAATTCTTATTCTAATCAAATAAGTGTTTTTTTATTGAATAATTAACAAATATAGTAAAAATTATAGTTATTTGGATTAAACTTGATATAAATTTGTTTAGAGTAGACTTGTCAAATTAGTCCATATCATATGACTTGACCTAAAGTATTTGAGTCAAAAATGTTTACAAAGAAAAAAAAAATCTATAATTTAAAAAGCCCACAAGGGTATTCATAAAGCTTTATGGGCTAAGGTCAATCCATAGGTCTTCTTTTAACATATTGATTATTTTATTTCTAATAATATATTTTTAATACTATTCAAAGTTTTCTAATTAAGTTAACATATTGGTTTGATTGATGTTGTAACTTAATCATATACGAAAATCACCTTACTTTTAAGCTTAAACAAAGAACATATATTATATTTTCAAATTTTCAAAATAATGAAATTATGTTTATAAAATATGATCATAATTAAAAAGTTGTTTTAAATATTTTTTTTATAAAACCAATATTTATATATTTATATTTAAAGAAAAAAATATATTAGTAAAATATCATGAGAAACTTGAAAACCTCTTAGTAGAGATTGTAAAACAAATGAAAGAAATAATTGAAAATGCATTAAAAAGAAACTAGTTTAGTCTTGAAAGGTCAATTCCACCATGACTCTTACTTAACCCACACTGACCGAGGATTTTGGGACTATACTTTTAAAAAGCCCTCTACACTAGTGCAAAAATGTTGTTTAAAGTCACCCATTAGACGTCGATTAAGGGTAAACACGACGTATATTGATGACCAGTGGCATTTCCGTAAATAAGTTGGCTATACAGGCATCAATTAGATGGCTCCCCGATGTCTATAGTATTTTATATGTCGGGGCTCTCCCATCTGATGTCTATATGTCTGACATTTAGGTGAAAAGTCATTTCTTTCAGACATATAGACGTCAGTTCGGTCTGGGTCCTCCCAAATTATGTGGCGGAAATTAATGGCTATTCACCTACCTGTCAGACTATAGACGTCGAGACACCTTCTAACTGACGCCTATATGTCTGTCATGTAGGTGAATAGTCACTCTTTTCCGCCTTATAGACGTCACATCCAGCCACATTGACGTCTATATACAATTATAGACGTCAGTTGCCTTAGTAACCGACGTCTATAATCTGACTAGGTATGTGAAAAGTCATTCGTTTCCGCCAACTAAACGTCTCATCCCGCCAAATCGACGTCTATATATAACACAAATATTAATTTTTAAATCGAATGGACGTCATATTAGTGAGGCGCCCGACGTATATGCGATTATAGACGTCGGGTTTGTGGCCAACTGACCTCTAATTTCTTGTTAAATAAACTGTGTGAACCAGCAGTTTGCGAACCAACAGTTTCATCATCTTCGCCTTTTCTCTCCGCTGCACTGCATTTCCAAGTGTCACTGTATTCTCACCGTATTCTTTTTCGTTTACGGTCGGAATGGACCTAGGCAACGACCCAAGTTCGTCTTTAGGTTGAAATGCCATTAGAAGTCCAAAAAACGCAATTTTTTCTTACGAAGAAACTAGCAAAGGAAGGAGGTGCTACTACGCTACCTAAAGATGCAAGAAAAACTGCACCAAAACACAATGAACACTTCATAGACGTCAGTTAAGGTACTGACCGACGTCTATAGTGCCTATAGACGCCGATTAATGCAATATTTGACGGCTTTATAGACGTCGTACGTGTGACTGACCAACGTCTATAGTGTCCTTAAACGTCGATTAATGCAATGTTTGATGTCTTTATAGACGTCAAGCTTTTCACTAAACTGACGTCTATAACGACGTCGCACTTGCAGAAATCCGACTTCCCATTAACGTCACACATAAAGATGTTGGTTCGGGAGGTGACATTAAAAGCCTAAAATAACTGATGTCTAAAGTTCTTTCTGCACTAATGCTATTAAATGAGTCAGAAAAATAGAGATTGAATTTAAAAGAGATCAGGATTAGTTCATGTGCTAGGGACTAAAATGAAAACTCTAATTTAGAGTTAAAATCAATATAAAAATTAACATTTCTCTTTTTCATCTTTATCATTTATGTTGATTTGTTTTTTCAAATAAGGTCTTTTGTTAACTATTATTATCAACTTTTAAAGCTTATAAATAATTTAATGTATAAAAATGATAATATGATTATTATAACATTTGATAGTGTGATTTGTTTATTTATCATAATTTAACCGTGTTTAAACATCTAATTTTTGTATCATGAAAATATTTTTATTGCAATTAATTTTTAAAATTTTATACTCATTTCATTGTGTTTATTTATTAAATTTCTAATCTTTTATAAATAGTAACATTTTTTTTTTATAATTTTAACCATTTAATTGGATAATAAGGAATATAAATTTATGTCATGGACGTATAGAAGAAGAATACGTTTTATTTTACTAAACCTTAAAAAATTATTTTCATAAGTTAATATTAATTTATGTACATGTTAAAAAGAATTGAAAATACCATATTTGGGAATTTGAATAAATTTATTTAAATATTATAATGTTAAATACTCCTTGTAGATATACTAACTTAGTAGTTAGATGAAACATGTTTTAGTATTTATCTAGAGGAACTTATAAAATAAAGTGGTTTTAGAATAAAGTAGGTTAGTGCTTTCATATTATTAACACCAGTGAACAAGAGATTATTTATATCTCTTAAAAAACAAAATGAATAATAGTTACATAAAGATAGTGAATGATTTATATGCTGTATTTACTTTTAAGTACAAAAATAATATATATATATATATATATATATATATATAATTATAAATGGTATAGTGTTTTAAATAATGATACTCCATGATTTTATTTTAGAAAATATTAAAAGTATAAATAGAATTTTATAATAAGGAGTTTCATTATCTAAAAGTTTTATCTTTCCGTAATTCTTTTCCTTTAAGTTTTCTCCGTTATCTCTTTAGAAATTTTCATCTCTCTCTTATTTATTTGAAGATCAGAAACTGTCTGAGGGATCCTTGAGGGGAGATCTTCCTTCCTATCTGGTTGATTTTAGTTAAAGAGTAAGTTGATTTCGACTTTATTTCCTTTGTTTTCTAGTTTTTTTGCATGCGAGGAGTTTCCTTCATGTTTGGAGATCTGAGTTTTCTTTAAGGCTCTCTGTTTATCAGTGTTGCTGAGGTTATACTCTGATCAAGTTATTGTAAATTGTAGGAGTCAATAGAAATCTTGGAGCTTTAAGAGGAACATTAGAGCTTGTAGATTTGTTGAAGCATAAAAAAGGTAAGGGATCCTAGTTTTACTTGATTTTGTTTGATAGAAGAGTTCTGATTAATGTTTGTATGGTGAAATATGATTGAATTATGAAATTGTATTAACTTGAGAAATCTAGTATGTTTAGTTGCTTGTATATGTTGTGTTTGGATGTGAAAAACTGATGAATAACGAAGTGAAATGTGTTTATGCTATGAAAGTTACGTATGATGAATTTGAGGAGCTAAATTGCGTGGATTATAAGTTGTCAAATTGTATAAAACTTTGTTTGTATTCAAAAGAAGAAAATAAGTAGCCTTTTTTTGGCTAAAAATATGGGTTTAGATAGGTGAAAAGTTAGGATAAGGGTTACTTTGGACAAACTGTGTTTTGAGATGAGTCTAAGGATTGATTGAGACTTGTTTGAGTTATTTAACAACAAATTTCTGATGCATAATGTTGTGACTTTGGCAAGTGTACCAAATTGTTTCAAGTAATAAAACCACTAAGCCGGATATCATTTTCCAAGAGACTCGTTTCACTAGACAATCATATAATTTCTAACTAACCTAGACTAAATAATACTTCCATAAATTGGGTTTTGGTGCAATTAAAGTAAACATGAAACATAAATGATAAAGGTGGTCTTGGGTACTCAAACACTTGGAAATAGAAAGATTAGAAATGATATTGTTGGGGGTATGATTTCACTTGCTTCACTTTTATGTATATAAAATCACTTCCTATTCATTAATATGTCAATGTCAATCTACTAATTTACTCAAACCCCAATCCCTTGGTAGAAAGAGCCTAGACTTCCTCATCAGGCTCCAATCCCTTGGAAAACCTAACAATTATTTCCGCATTAAGAAATGAGATTTTAAGACAACCAAAGGTCCTAGTTCTACTCCCAGATACTATTTCCTTTAGGTGTTTAATCCAAGTCCATATTTACCCAACATTTTCCAATATCAAGCAAACCCTAAAATCATGTCATGGGTAGCAACTTCTCAACAAGCATTAAGAGAAGAAATTAAACATTATCAATGAAAGATGCATGTATTTATTCAAAACATAGTAGTTTACATAAGACTTCAATGGATACACCAATCCCCCAACAACAATGAAACTAGCTCTCCATGAATGGAGAGCTCAAGCTTACAACAATGGTGGAAATGGAAGAAGGAAGAAGACCCAAGGATGAGGAAGGACTGTTCCCACAGCTCCTAACTCGCCTCCAAAAGCTCCAAATGAGAGAAAATGTGTTTGGGTAGCAAAAGATCCAAATCCCTTCGTGTTTTAGCCCTAAATAAACCAAATTTGCCACATCATCGTCACCGCTCAGTTGCACCTCAACTGCACCACAATCGTGGCATTCCAGAGGGCTGACGCTCAGCTGCAGCCCAACGGCAGAATTCTAGAGAGCATGGCGCTCAACTGCACCCCAGTTGCATCCCAGCTATAACATTCCATAGAAGAATGAGGCCCAGCTGCACCCTAGCGACAACATTTATCTTTACTCAATATTTCCTCTTTTACATTCATTCTTGCTTATGTGGTTCTTCCATTCTTCGGTTGGGCAAACAAGCTTCATTTAAATTATCTAGCAACCAAAAAGTGGGGATTAGTGATGAAATTTGAATCAATACAACTCAAGATGTAACTACTTATAAATATAACAAATTGAGGCATAAAGAAGGTAAAAAACTAAGAAAGAGTTGACATTTTCTCTCAATTTAATACTTAAATCATGGTAAAATATGTCATTATCACATCACTAGTTGGTTATCATTTTGAAGTTTTTTTTTTGTGGTTTTTAGTTCATTTTAGGGTTTTCAATAGTGGTGTTTTTATTTAGGAGGTTTGGACAAAATGTGATGGTTTGGTGGCTGTTATTAAGTCTATTAAGACTTGTGTAAGTTATTAGTTGCATAAAATTGGTGTTGAAAGGTATAAAATGGAGTTTTAATGGTGTAAAGTAGTTAAGTGAGCTTGAGATAACAAATATGAGTTAGGAAGGTGTTTTTCAATGTTACTTTGGGTAAAAAAGGTCTTAAGGATCATTAAAAGGTGTGGGGAAAGTGTTTAAGTAAAGATGTGAAGTGTAGCTTTTACTGGTATAACGCTTGAGCTCCACTTTTGGACGCTAAGCGTTCCATTCCAATGGGTTTAAGCGCTGACTATCTGGCGTTGAGCATTTCCATTCAAGTGCTTTTAGCATTGGGTGTTGACCATCTGACCCTGAGCGTACTATCACTAGTTAAGTGTTTTTTCCTATTTTTCGAGTTTATGAGTTATGTTGACCAATTTTCATGTTATTGTTGGGTTATGAGTAATTTGTATATATGTGTAATGTGATATGAGAATGAGAAAAATGTGTTATGATAAGAATCTCAAGGAGATATTTTATGTTTTAGCAAATTGTAAGAGAATGTTTGATAGAGAGACTGTAGTAAGAGGATATCCTGATATTCTACTAATCATTTAACTCATCTAGAGTTGAATGAGGTGATAGTGAGAATAACACAAGGTCTTTATCCTAGCCCTTGGGTTTTAGGAGTAGAAGATTTACCTTACGGTTAGTATGTTGAGTTATCCTTGTTTATAACTCTATAAAGTATAAATTCTAACATGAGTGCATACCTTCAGTAGTTTATATCAAAATTATATTTGCATGAGTGGGTGTATTGGTTTTGTGGTTGTATGATTTACTTGTGTTTTAATTATTGTTAAATGTTAAATTAAATTGTTATATGTTACTTTATTTTTTCACTGTCTTACCTGTTTGCTTGTTTTGTTTCTGTGTGTGTGCTTAAATCCTTGGCTATATCACAAATCGGTGTGAGCACATGATGCCGTAGAGGATAATCTATCCTTGATGGAGCAGGAGGACATTCGAGAGCCTTAAGCAAAAGTAGTTTGTAGATATGATTATAGTTGGAGATTTTCAAACATTTTGTATAACAAGCTATTTCTTTTAAGATATTTTTTGTATTAGAAGTTTGTGAATATATTTCTACTGATGTAATTATTATCTTAGATAACTGTAATGGTAAATTTTATATTTTAGTATATCTATTATATTCTATCAATATTATAATGTTTTATTTAATAGATTACTAAGATGTTACATATATTATTTTAAAATATAATTGAATGAAAAAAAAATATGCACCAAAATTAGAGTCTAATAATAAATATTATAAATTATTTAAAAGATAACGCAAAAAGTAAAGAATTTAAATCTTTAATATAAAAATATTGTTTTAATTAAGTTTGAGATTTTTTTTCTACATCCAAATTAAATGTTTTTGAACTAGCTCAACTATAAAATTTAAAATATACATGTACAACTTTTAAAATGCTAAAATCAGAAAAAGAAAATTAAAAATATGTTTTCCTATAAGTTTTAATTTGTTTTAAGGAAAAAAAATTGTAAGGCTTATAAAAATCATAACACTATAATGAGGTAGAGTGAAACATGTGTGAGTAAAGAACATCTTAATAGAGTCTTTATACTCTATAAATACTTTTAGTTAATAAGTATTTTATGTCTTTTAATGTTTTTTTGATGGTTATTATATACATGAAGGAATTGTGAGATTGAAAATGTAAGAATTTTAAAATTAAGAATAAAATGAAAAGTATATAAAATAAGGTTAAAATAAATAGATCATACAAATATCTTTTGTGATTTTATAATAATTTTAATGAAAAATAAAACATTATGAATATAATAATGATTATAAAGATAAAACAACAACCTAATCAATATATATTTTTTTAAAACTAATGAATAAATGATACGAGGATGAAAGATAATATTTGAGACATAAAAGTAGGAAAAAAAAAAAAAACAGAAAAGCATTCCTGTTTGGTTTATTCACTCAGTTGGGAGCTCCTTAACTTCATTTGTGTTTCTCTCTCCCTGGTATAGAGTAGGGCTTCTCCTATTGGTGGCACTTCTAACCAAGCGGCGTAAAGCTCTATCTATCTTCTCATAGTTCATTCTTATCTCCTTTTCTTCTCATTTGAACCCTAATTACAAAAAAAGAAATATATTCAGATCCGTCCTTCTTATCATTGGTAATTTTTTTTGTATAATAACTTGATTAGGGTTAGGGTTCGAATTTGATCATCAACAAATTTGGTCAAAACAATCCGGGACAAGGTTTTCATGCTTTGGCGATTCATACTTGGTTCGCGATGGCGGCCAATTCCGGCACCAAATACGTCTCAGTGAATCTAAACAAGTCCTATGGCCAGCATTCCACCGCCCTTGGATCCGTCCGATCGCAGCGCCCAGGAGCCACGGTGGTTCCGTCACGACCACGCAGTTCACACAAGGCTGGGCCCAAGCTTTCCGTTCCGCCCCCCTTGAACCTTCCTTCTCTGCGGAAGGAGCATGAGCGTTTCGATTCGCTGGGATCAGGAGGTGGGCCTGCTGGCCCCGGTGGTTCTGGAAGCGGTTCGAGGCCCAGTTCTGCTGGTTTGGGCTGGACCAAGCCCGTCATGGAGGATGTGTCGCGGCCTGTCATCCAAGGCAAACCCTCCGTGGCTGCGGCTGCGGCTGCACCGGTTTCGTCTGCGGTTTTGAGAGGAGAGGATTTTCCTTCTCTGCGGGCCACGTTGGCACCTGTGCCCAGCCCAAATCAGAAGATCCAGGAAAATTTGAATTCCATTCCGAATCCGAAGCAGAAACATTCACTTGGTGATGAGAATGTGTTTGTTGAGGAGAAGAAAGAGGGTCCTTTGGTTACTGATCAGTCGAGTGTTTCTCGCAGTGTGAATGTGGTTGGTGCTGGTGATGATGGACGTGGTTCTCGGGTGGTACATACGAAGTATGGTCTTGGGAGGAAGCAGGAAGAGTATTTCCCAGGTCCTCTACCGCTTGTTCGGTTGAACCCACGGTCAGATTGGGCAGATGACGAGCGTGACACGGGCCATGGTTTGAGCAGGGAGGGCAGGGATCATGGATTTCCGAAGGGGGAGGCTTATTGGGATTTTGATATTCCTAGGGTTGGTGTTTTGCCTCATAAGCATGACAAGAGGGGACCGCGCAGTGAAGTGGGAAAGGTTTTGAACAGTGAAATGGAGGCTTTTGATAGGATGGGGAGTGAAGGGAATTCCTGGAGGAGTTCGAATTTGTCCATTCCTAAGGATGCTGGAAATGAGAGAAATGGTGTTAGTATTGGTCCGAGGCCGTCAAGTGGGAGTCGGGATGGGATGAAGGATGGTAACAAGTATGTTCCTTCATCTTTTAGAGATGACGATGTTGGAAAAAGGGATTTTGGAAGGAGGGATGGTCAGAGTGGGAAACAGAAGCCCTGGAATAATGTGATGGAACCTTATGGTGATCGGAACCGTGAACAACTCAACAGAAGCAGAGGTGATTCTGTTCAGAGCTCGGTTTCAAGGTCAGCATTTTCCTCAGGTGGTAAGGGTCTGCCTGTTAATGATCCTCTGCTTAATTTTGGTAGAGAGAAGCGGGCTTTGCCGAAAAGTGAAAAGAATTTGTTGGAGGATTCGTTTATGAAAGACTTTGGAGGTTCTGGTTTTGATGGAAGGGATTTGTTTTCGGGTGGTCTTGTTGGGGTGGTTAAGAAGAAGAAGGATGTGCTGAAGCAAACTGAATTTCATGATCCTGTGAGAGAATCCTTTGAGGCCGAGCTTGAAAGGGTTCAGAGGATGCAAGAACTGGAGCGACAGCGAATAATTGAGGAGCATGAAAGGGCAGTGGAGTTGGCTCGCAGAGAAGAGGAGGAAAGATTAAGGCAGGCTAGAGAACAGGAAGAGAGGCAAAGGAGATTGGAAGAAGAAGCGAGAGAGGCAGCATGGAGAGCAGAACAAGAGAGGATGGAAGCTGTGCGGAAGGCTGAAGAGCAGAGGTTAGCCAGGGAAGAGGAGAAACGAAGGATCCTTTTGGAAGAAGAGAGGAGGAAACAAGCTGCAAAGCAGAAGCTTTTAGAATTGGAGCAAAAGATTGCTAGGAGGCAGGCTGAGGCCGCCAAAAGTGGCAGTAATGCCCCGGTTGTTGTGGAAGAGAAAATGGCTGCTATAGTGAACGAGAAAGAAACATCTAGGGCTACAGATGTGGGTGATTGGGAGGATAGTGAAAGAATGGTTGATAGGATATTGACTTCGGCATCATCTGATTCGTCAAGTGTGAATAGGCCATTGGAGATGGGCTCAAGGTCTCATTTCGCTAGAGATTTATCTTCCACCTTTGTGGATAGAGGAAAACCAGTTAATTCATGGAGAAGAGATACATATGAGAATTGGAACAGCTCTGCTTTTTATTCACAAGACCAGGAGAATAGTCACAACAGTCCCCGCAGAGATTTATCTATTGGTGGAAAGGCATTTATGAGGAAAGAATATAATGGCGGTCCTGGATTGGTCTCTTCTAGGACGTATTATAAAGGAGCAATTTCTGAGTCTCATTTAGATGAATATGCCCATGTAAAACCGCAGAGGTGGAATCAATCTGCAGACGGAGATCATCTTAGCAGGAATACAGAGATTGATTCTGATTTTCATGAAAATTATTTTGAAAAATTTGGTGATGGTTGGACGCAGGGCCGCTCCCGTGGCAATCCATTTCCTTCGTTCCCTGAGCGTACCTATCCAAATTCTGAATCAGATGGACCCTATGGCTTGGGTAGGTCACGGTATTCTGTCAGGCAGCCTCGAGTACTTCCTCCTCCTTCACTAGGTTCTGTACACAGAACTTACAAGAATGAAGATGAACACCCTGGTCCATCAGCTTTCCTAGAAAATGAGATGCATTATAATCAAGCAACCAGGAGTGACTCTACCCTGCCAACTGGTTATGACAATGGGAATCGAGGACAACTTGAAGTAGTGGATTCCCGGCCAGAGACTGCTGAGAACGAGGACCATAAAGTGGAAACCACCCCTAGGTGTGATTCTCAGTCCTCACTCTCTGTTTCAAGTCCCCCAAGTTCTCCAACACATCTCTCTCATGATGATTTGGATGACTCGGGAGATTCCCATACGATACTGACTTCTGAAGATATCAAAAGTGACCCCCTCACAGCACCAGATAATGAACCCATTACAACACCTGCTGGAGCTGGAAATGAGAATGTAGTTGCTCCATGTGCTGTGTCTAGTGGTGAAGATGATGAGTGGACTACTGAGAATAATGAGCAGTTCCAAGAACAAGAAGAATATGAAGATGAAGATTATCAGGAAGAAGATGAAGTGCATGAAGGAGATGACCATGCTCAACTCAACCAGGATTTCGATGATATGCATTTGCAGGAGAAAGGTTTGCCCCACCTGATGGATAATCTGGTATTAGGATTTGACGAGGGTGTCCAGGTTGGGATGCCTAATGAAGAGTTTGAAAGGACCTCAAAAGACGAAGAAACTACATTTATGGCTCAAGCTTCTGGCCTCACTCTTGAAGATCGCATATCTTATGACGAAGACGACACGAACCTCCAACCTGTTAATGACACCTCTCAGGTGAATCTTAATAGCACTTCCAGTGTGTTCCAGGAATCAGAGAAGCCAGCTCAAGATTTGGTCATTCAGCCTAGTGATTCTCTTTCCCCTGTGGTGTCTGACAGTTTAGGTAATGTGGAAGCTTCTAATGGCCTGTTGACCCATCATAGTACACCAAGTTCAGTTACTATTGCCCCTTACTACTCGTCTTCTGGTCTAGCTGTTACATCTAATGTAGCTGCTGCTCCAAGTCAAGCTGAGGTACCCATTAAGCTTCAATTTGGTCTGTTTTCTGGTCCATCTTTGATACCATCACCTGTACCAGCCATACAGATTGGTTCTATACAGATGCCATTGCATCTGCATCCACAGGTTGGCACACCCCTTTCTCACATGCATCCATCACAGCCTCCTTTGTTTCAGTTTGGCCAGCTAAGATATACATCTCCCATATCACAAGGAATAATGCCTCTGGGTCCTCAATCAATGTCATTTGTTCAGCCTAATATACCATCCAGTTTCTCTTATAATCAACAACCTGGAAGTCAAATGCCAGTTCAAATTGGACCAGAAACTTCTGACTCATTTATAAAAAATGAGATGAGACATCATTCTGTAGACAGCCAACCAGGTAATTCTAGAAACTTACCACAAGGTTCACCGCCAAGTGAGGATGCAGGAAATATCACTGGAATAAAGCAGGGTCGAATTGAAGCTGCCCATGATCCTAATAATAGCACTAGGACTTCTACTAGTTTCCAATTGGACAAGCAGGAGAACCAAAATGTAGTTGGAAAGAATACTAATATTCCATCCAATTCCAAAGGATCAGAAGTTCATGCCGTCATTAGAGATTCTCCACATCATTCAGTTTCAAAAGAGAATTTTACTGAGTCAAGAACACAATTTCCTGCATCCGGTAGTAGGGGAAAGCGTTATATCTTTACTGTGAAAAATTCAAACTCAAGACCATCAGGCCCATCTACAAGGGTTAATCGCCCAGAACCTGGAGGGTTTTTGAGGAGGCCTCGACGGAATATACAGCGCACTGAGTTTCGGGTTCGGGAAAGTGGTGATAAGAGGCAGTCTACTAGTTCTGTTTCGACTGATCAGTTTGGGTTGGAGAACAAGTCAAATACCAATGGAAGAGGAGCAGGCATGCCTGGTAGGCCTGGTCCTAGGAAGGCTATGAATAATAAATTGGGAAAACAGATTGTTGAAACAGCTACAGAAAACTCACAAGTGATGGATTCTGGAAGCAGAATTGAAAAGGTTGATGGAAAAGAATCAATAAAGACTCAGAACTTCTCACATCCTGGAAATCTCAAAAGGACCTTATGTTCTGAGGAAGATGTTGATGCTCCATTGCAAAGTGGAGTTATACGGGTGTTTGAGCAACCTGGAATTGAAGCTCCTAGTGATGAAGATGACTTTATTGAAGTTAGGTCAAAGAGGCAAATGTTAAATGATCGGCGAGAACAGAGAGAGAAAGAAATTAAGGCCAAGTCTCGGGTTGCAAAGGTTTTAAATCCTATCTGTACATTTTAACCTTATGTCAAATTATTGCATCTTTCTTCATTGTTTTTTATTCAACGCTAGGTGCAAAGGAGACCCCGTTCCAGTTCACAAAGTGTTGTGGCGGTGACCAATTCTACCAAAGGATCCATCTCTCCAGTTGAAGTGGTTAACGGTATTCATGCTGCTTTTGTTGCTGCTGAAGTGCGTGGAATGAAGAAGATGGATGCCTCTTCGGGATTTAATTCAAGCATGTTGTCCCAAGCATTACCTCCAATAGGAACACCTCCTTTGAAAATTGATTCCCAGACGGAGTTAAGATCTCAAATAAGCAGGTAGTTGCCAACTTGTAAGATTTCTTGATGGTTATCACTGTACAAGAATCAAATGTATTTTTTACTTCTTACAGCAGGTCACTTCAGACTAGTGTCCCAGCAGTTTCTGGTAGTGGTGAAAAGGACCCTGGCTCTGGTGTGATATTTGAAAGCAAGAACAAGGTTCTAGATAATGTTCAGACATCTTTGGGCTCTTGGAGTAATGCACAAATTAGTCAACAGGTCCGAACTTTCCTCCCTCATTTTGGTAGAGAACGGTGGCAATTAAAACAGTATCATTTCTTATTTTCCTGTGTTCTTTGACAGTATTTAATTAATGTTTATTTGGATTCAAAAATTCTAGAAACATTATTTAATCACATGTATGTGGTTTCCTTTTGTTTCGTAGTTGCACTTTATCTCCTTCAAAATTTAGAACTTGTTTTTTTTTTTTCATCAACATACAGGAAGTTCCACTGAGGAGTTACGCCATGATCAAATGTAGCCAATTTGTTTTTTTTTTTTTTTTTTTTTTTTTTTGGAGGGACTGGAATGTCGTTTTTTCCAGGACTTAGTTGTTCTCAACTTTTTAGAGATGGGATGTTTGGGGATTAAAATTGGTGTACTTTAATATGCAGTTTTGAATTTAGGCGTATGCATACATATTTTATTTGTTCTACTCTTTTTGTTGTGAATCTAAAACAAAATTTTATGCAGGTAATGGCACTTACACAGAAACAACTTGATGAGGCTATGAAGCCTCAACAGTTTGATTCACAGGCTTCTGTTGCCAGTATAACAGGCGCTGTGAATGAAGCCAGTTTGCCATCATCTTCCATTTTGACAAAGGAGAAAACCTTCTCGTCTGCAGCCAGCCCAATTAATTCCTTGCTTGCTGGAGAGAAAATTCAGTTTGGTTAGCAAATAAATTTTGCATGTGATTTCTTTAGTCCTTCATTTATTTAGTAACATTGATAGTAAGTTTTCTGGCAGTTTGAGGCAATATTTCTGGATTCAGTTTCCTTACTGATGGACTATTTTCATTATGTATTCAGGGGCAGTAACATCTCCAACAATTCTTCCATCTAGCAGCCGTGTTGTGTCTCATGGCATTGGTCCACCTCGATCATCTAGATCGGACATGCAAATTACCCACAATCTTACTGGATCAGATAATGATTGCAGTCTTTTCTTCGATAAGGAGAAACATGGTAATAAATCTCATGGTCATTTAGAAGATTGTGATGCTGAAGCTGAAGCTGAAGCTGCTGCTTCAGCTGTTGCTGTTGCTGCCATTAGTAGTGATGAGATTGTCGGAAGTGGATTGGGTAATTGTTCCGTCCCTGCTTCAGATGGAAAAAGTTTTGTAGCTGCTGATCTTGATAGGGTAGTAGCAGGTGAATCTTCTTTCATTATTTGACATTTGTATTGTTTTTCTTTCTCTGGACGTCAGAGCTAATAATTTGACTTGACATCAATTTGTATTCTGGAACTTCTTATTTACTTTTGGTAGCTACTTCGGCAGGAGTAGGTGTTGAGAAGCAGTCAGCTAGTCAATCTAGATCTGAGGAGCCTCTTAGTGTATCTCTTCCAGCTGACTTATCCGTTGAGACTCCACCAATTTCGTTGTGGCCTCCCCTACCAACAACAAGAAATTCTTCGGGTCAAATGATTTCCCATTTTCCTTCTGTCCCTCCTCATTTTCCTTCAGGCCCTCCCTCTCATTTTCCTTTCTATGAAATGAATCCGATGATGGGTGGCCCTGTCTTTGCTTTTGGACCACATGACGAATCTGCATCTACAACACAATCGCAGCCTCAAAATAGTACTACATCAGCGTCAAGGCCAATTGGGAGCTGGCAACAGTGCCATTCCGGGGTGGAATCTTTTTATGGACCTCCAACTGGATTTACTGGCCCTTTTATTGCTCCTCCTGGAGGCATTCCGGGAGTCCAGGGGCCACCACACATGGTTGTTTATAACCATTTCGCTCCTGTTGGACAGTTCGGTCAAGTTGGCTTGAGTTTCATGGGTACTACTTATATACCTTCTGGAAAGCAGCCTGATTGGAAACATGTCCCTACTTCTGCCACAGGGGCCGGTGAAGGAGATATGAACAGTATGAATATGGCATCTTCACAGCGGAATCCTGCTAACATGCCGTCTCCAATTCAACATCTTGCCCCTGGTTCACCACTTATGCCAATGGCCTCTCCTGTGGCTATGTTTGACGTTTCGCCTTTCCAGGTAAATTTTGGATGTCTTGCGTGTTGGTTTGTGCAATAATCATACATATTCTTTTATGCTTGTTTACAGTATCTGGGATTAACATGGTTCTTGTTTGGGAATTGTGAATGTTATAACTTTACCTTGTACTAAAAGACAATACAAGTCATCAATAAGCGGTCGTTTAATATTATGTTCTGTTTAATTTGGTAGTTTTTCTTAGTAATTAAATATTGTAAATTTTTGCCAGCCCTCTACTGAGATGTCAGTACAAGCTCGATGGCCACATGTTCCTAATTCGCAACTACCTCTGTCAATGCCATTGCAGCAACTAGAAGGGGTTCAGACTTCTCAATTCAGTCATGGCCCTTCTGTTGACCAGCCGTTGAATGCCAAAAGGTTTACTGGCTCTAGAGCTTCAACATCTTCTGATGGTGATAGGAGTTTTCCTAGAACCGGTGATGTAAATGTTAATCAATTGCCTGATGAACTTGGATTGGTGGACACTTCGAACGCTACTGCTAACAAGACTGCACAAAGTGTTGTGAACAAGACTCCATCCGTGATCCCCATTACAGAAGCTGTGAAGGTTGATGTTCAGAATGGCAGTGGTAACAATAGTAATAACCAGAACGCAAGTTCTTCTTTCAAGAGTCAGCCCTCACAACAGGTTAATATTTCTGCCCAGCAATCTGACCATTCCTCGGGACATACTAATTATCAGAGGGGTGGTGTTTCTCAGAGAAATAATTCTGGGGGTGAATGGACACACCGTAGAGGGTACCAGGGAAGAAATCAATCTCTGGGTTCAGACAAGAACTTTTCCTCGGCAAAGGTAAAGCAGATATATGTTGCTAAACAGACTATTAGTGGGGCATCGACAGTGTCATGAGGAGCACGAAATATCAGCCGGATTTGAAAAACCCGAGGAAGGCTTTATTATTAATTTTTGGTCTGGCAGAAATAAATTTTTTGATTAAGTTGCTTCTACTTGGGATGTTGATTGTTAGATTGAGATTTTTGCTGGCCACAACAAATAGAGGGATAATTGGAGACTACTTAATATATAAGCATGGTAGTGTGGCTTTGATGGACACGGTCTCGTTTTGCAATGGTGTATCTATCAACCAAGCTTGGTCGATCTTTGTTTATTTTTTTGTCGGTAAAAAACAAACCAGGCAGATTATTTATTGGGTTTTGTGTATCCAAATCATTAGTTGCCCTCGTATATTCTTTCCATTAATAAGTGGGAAGTATCAGTTTTGAGGAATGCTAGTTTTATTTTCTGCTTGAATACTTGGTTTCTGAGTGTTTTGAACTCTTTTTGTTTTAGAATACTGAGACCAATTAGTAGTTGATCATGGGTTGGGTTTTAGTTTTATTAATTTTAAAACAGCTGAATGAGGGGGAGTCTGGCAAATTTCTTTAAGTTCATGTAATTGTGAATCTACATTGCCAGAGTTTCTTTCTGCATGCATTTTCTTTGTCAATTTCTATATAATTGGTGAATAAAATGGTTCAGTGACAATTATACCAAAAGAATATTGCAAAGCTATGATGGGTAAATAAAACCCCAAATCTTATCTATAAAATAAGTCTCGGCTTTAATATATGGGTGTAACATACGAGGTGTTATATAATTTTAAAAGTAGCTCAAGACCAGGGGTACAAACTTGACAATAAATTAAGTTATTTAAATTTAAATGAAGTTCTTGATGTTGGGTTATCCTCCCATGATTCACAATCACACATCCAAGTTTCATAGCCTATTATAATGCCATTTTTTTCTCATGCTCATGAGTAAGTCACGCTTAAGTACCTCTTCATTCCCAAAAAGTCATCTTCTATAATTAAACTCCATGATATAGAAAAAAGTTGAGTTGGATAGTTATAGAAATTTCTTTTTTGAGTACCTATAAAAATAAATATGATTTCTTTAATGTTTTGCTGTTTTAGATTTTGTAGTTGGTTTTAATATTTATAATTTTTAGAAGCTTATTTCTATGTATATTTGATGATGATAGAATTAAAGATGGGATTTAATTTGATATATTTTATTATTAATAAATTAAAAATTGAGGTAAACAAAAAGCATTGTTTAGAGAATTAAGGTTTTTAATTATCCATGAAATTAGTTAATTTAATAAATAAAATTAATTTTCCATTTTTTTCAAGATAGGCTTTCAGGACAAGACAAGACCCTATCAACACTAGCCATTTTTGTGTTACCGTTGTTTGTTCACTTGAAACAGAAAGCGCGATTAAAAAAGAACCAGAAAGCACGATTAAAGAAGTATGTCTCTCACTTTGTTTTCCAATATATTTAGAATATATGAAATTAGCTAATAGGGTTGTGCACATCTTAAACACATTAGACGTTTATAATCTCCACCTCCAACATCTATAGGATGCTTTGTGTTCAATTTTCTAGATTTTTTGGTTTAGTTTTTAGTGATTCTCTTTATATCTCCTTATTTTCTTATTGCATTTTCAAAATTTTAATTTATCCTTCTTTTGTTAAAAACCAACCGATTTTTTGAAAGTGATTAAAAGTTTTACACATTTCAAAAATCATTAAAATCTTAACCGTCCTTCAAAAGTTAACAAAATCTTAACCAACCTTCAAAAACTAACAAAATATTAATCAGTTTTCGAAAATCAGATAAGAAAATTTCTTATCGATTTTCAAAAACCGTATATTTCTTTTCATAAATTTTTTAATCTATTCTTTGTTTTCATACTACTAATAATAATATATTTAATAATAAAAAAAATAATATTTTAATTTAATATTTAATAATAATAAAATAAAGTAAGATGTTAACCCTTTTTTTAAATTAATTTTACTTTTAAATAATATTTAATAAATATTTATTAATATAATAATATACATTAATATTTGAATTCATAAAATATAATATTAAATAATAACAAATGATACATATTAAAAAAATTTGAAAACAAAAAAATTCAAAAGTTATATTTACTGTAATTGAAAAACCAATTAACATATATTAATTTCTTATGCATTAAAAAAATATTAGTTTAAATTTTTATAAATTATGTTAACATTTTATTATTATTATGAAAATAAAAAAGTAAATTAAAATATAAAAAAATAGAAAAAAATCTTAATCGGGGAATTTTTTTTAACTTGAATATTAACAATTTTTAAAATATATAAAATTTTGGAAACCTGATTGATTGATTCTTAATAAAAAAAATAGGATTAAATATGTTTTTAGTCCCTCGAACAATTTAGTCCTTCTTCAACTTTAGAAAACTCTAATTTTAGTCTTTTTTACCAAATATTTTTAACTTTATTGTTTCAAACAAGTTTATCTGTTAATATTAAAGCAAAAATGTATCGAACAATGTAAACAATGCAAATACTATAACGAAATAATATAGATACTATAATGAAACATGCTTGAAACAGCAAATAAAATTAAAAAAATTTGCTAAAAAGAAATAAAACCAGAATTTTTTAGAATTGAAAGACTAAATTGTACTTTAATTTAAAAGAGAGACTAAAGCCAAAATCACTTTAAAACTAAAAACATATTTAACAAAAAAAATAAAAAGAAAATTTTGCAAAAAAAAAAGTAAAAAAGTAGAGAGGTACAGAAAAAAAAAAAGGCTCTTTAGTTTTTAAATGATCAAATGTCCAGGTCAAAGAAGATATAACATGAGGAGAATGAGGAAGCACGCCTGTCATACCATGAATGTCAAATATCTTAATTAATATTACCATTTAAATCCAATCATAGAAATTAATGTTTATACACATTATTAGTATCTTCACTGCCATTTTATATATTAAAAAACTAAAAAACAACTGAAAAGCCATACATGTTCCATGATGACCGAGAAAAACAGGATTCTAGATCTTAATATTATCATGTGTCCGCCCTCTCTTGCGCCCATTTTCGCCCTTCAACCAAACACCGAACAGTTTCAAACTTTCTCCACCGTTGCCTTCGTACTCACCTACCGCATTTTCGTCATCATCATCACCGATACATTCAAAACGCACCGCATCCTCGCTGGACCCACACGTTCCTTGCCGAATGATGCGGTTTATCACATCGGGGCACACGTTCAGTGACTCCCTCAGAAACGACACCAGTTCGTTGCACTGCTTCTTCGCACGCGCCAGCTCGCCGCTCAATTTCTCGTTGTCCTTCTTCAATTTTTCATTCTCGCCCGTCAAATCCGCGCACTGGGTCGTCGTTGCACCCTCCACCGACCCCGTCGACGTCGAACCCATGTCGTCGCCGCCGGAGTGTGACGCTGAGATGTTCCCTCCGCCGGATTTTCCGGTTGCCGGAGATTGCATCACCGTCTTCCGCCGCTTGATCTCGGTGAGGAGCTCCTTCTGCCCTCGCTTGAAACACTCGTTGGCGAATTCCCATTTGTCGGGAACGATCTTTCGGAACCCCTAAACGTTCAAAAACACACAAACAGAAAAATTTATAATTGTTCAAAATCGAATTCATAGTGTAGGATAGGACTAACTTTATGCAATTCTACTGTTAGCTAACCGTTACACTTTAACATTATATAATAAATGTTGAGTACCATAGATATAAACTTAAAGTCTTTAATAATGTATTGCCGAAAAATATTTTTATACTTGGTAAAACGTTACCAGAAGCATAAGAAAACAAAATCCATTAATGAGTGACAAGCGAAAAAAATAAATGCATATTAAACTTTAGTATTTAATAATTTACAATTAATAAAAATAAATATAATGGATATTTGAAAAATATGCCAGAAAAGTCTTATCCAGCTTTGAATTTCAATTAATGATTTTTTAAATAATCTATCTGTAAGGGATAACATCTAAAAACACATCCATTACTTATTTCTATATTGTTTTTGGAGAAATGTTTTAATTAAAATAAATTAAAATTTTCAAAAAGACCAAATTTGTTCAATGTTATTATTCGGTTCGAAGCATTAAAATATATTTTTTTAACTTTTAAGGAGTCTAAGCAAAAGAAATTTTATATTCGGGCTATATGAGCCTGTTCATTCCAGCAAGCAATGAAAATAATGCAATTTTTTTATCAGTGAAAAAGGAAAGAGGGAAAAATAAATAAAACATGATCCGCGCAATCCGCCGTTAGCCCACAGCCTAGCATAATCGGATCAGTTTATACGGTGGCTGCGCAACTACTATCGCCACTATTCACTTTTACACTTAAACAAACGCAAGTGGCAACTGCAATTTTCATTCAACAAAACCTAAAATTATAAAGGATTTTAGCCACCAACCCCACTTTCTAAAACATCATATTTTCATTATATAATTGAATTTATCTTTTACCTTTGAAATAATTATCACCACAATCAACCTCATACTAAAAGCAATTTAACAGCAATTATCATATCCATGCATTATATATGGAAGGTGTTTTCTCAGAAGGTTAGACCAATTCAATTTTTTTTAATGATTATAAAATTTAATAAACTTATTTATATATAACAATATATATCACCTCGGCAAATAGATTTTTTTCTCTATATTAATCTGGTAGAAAAGAGTGTCCTTATCCTATTCAGTTCCATCACTTATTTATTTATTTGACTTTCCCTAATTACACTTTTGATGTTTCTACTATATTTTCTTTCAGGTTTGAAAATAACCAAAAGCACTTTAAGGCCTTGGACAGGAAATTAGGCCACCTAACAGAAAATCTCTAAAGCAGAAAGCATCACGTGCCTTCTACCACACATAAATCTCCTCTTCAAATAGTAATCTTCCACGAAACAGAATATTCGGTATGGAAAAATACCTTATAAAAACACTCATCTAATCTAACAACGATGCTTCAACAATCAAGAGACAAATTCAAAGCAACCCAACCTCCATATTAATTTACAACACACTTTTTTGAATTCGATATACGCCAAAATGATCCTCGGGCTGAAACTTTCACACAAGATTCCAATCCCAGCCTTTTTTATTCATTTATATAACCAAGCAAATTAATCAAAATCACACCACAGGAAAAAAAAATCATGCGTTGTTAATTTATTCCACACCGAATCCGTTACGCAAATATGATGAAATGCACCAAAGTTGGTTTCCCCAATTGACTAGAATTAAGACCCTAAGAAAAGGTTACGGTGCGAACTGAGTAATAATTTGTTCAAGGCCAGACGACAGAAGAAGAGTTAAAGGGAGAGAGACTTACATAGGTGTTGAGTTGGCGGACGAAGCTGGAGAAATTATTGTGTTTGAAGTATTTGGGAAGCAAATCCTTAGCGAAATCGGCGTGTTTCCAAACGACAAAAGTGTTTCCCGTTTCGCTCCACGAAATGACGTCGTCGGTGGCAGGGTCGTCCACCAACAAATACGTCTTCGTCAAAAACGGCGCTGGGGTCGAACGCTGTGACATTCCTTCCCGATCTACCCCTCACCTACCTCAGAACTTTTTTTATAAAATGAAAATAAAAATAAAAGCTATGCCTCCTTTGTTTGGTTTATGACCTGGTGATATATAGTACTAAAAAAACAGGAAAAAGGTGGAGGATTAGGAAGAGGAACTAAAGAGGAGGAGAGCGGTTAGGAACTCCCAATCCCAGCAATAGAAACCGAAGAGAAAGAAGCGAGAGTGAAACAAGGTAGAGTTTCTGGGACGATCAGAATCCATGGGTCCAAAGCAGAACCAGTTGTGTGAAATGAATGACAAATACCATAACTTGTTCCAGAGAGAGGAGAGAGAAAGAAGGGAAAGGTGAACAGAGGTGTTATTGTTTCTGGATTCTTGCAGGAGACTCTTGCGTGTGTATAAATATATATATGTTTATATATAGGGAAGGAGGAAAACAAAGTAAATGCAAGGCAATGCCACAAGTGACGTGGGTTCTAGAAATTTTTAGAGGCACTCAAGTCTAAAATTAATCACAGCGACGAGACCAGACGAAATAAAACGAACCCACTTTCAAGGATTCTTGGCCCCACCCTATTTGACTGCACCTAATCAACATCTTTCTTCAACATTTCTTTCTATTTTTTATTTTTAATATATACTTTCCATTTCCTTATTTCTTTTATATCTTCCACACAAATATTCTTTTTTTCTTATAATTTTAATATTTGCATTTATTTTTATAAGTAAAAAAATAATTTTTATGTACTTAGCCTATTTTCTCGTATGAAGATGGCAGTCGCTTTTAAAGAATACTTCTTCCTTTTTCCTTTTTTCTTCTTCCTTCTTCCATCTTCCAATCTAGAATTAATATGTATCAATTCTAAATAAATTTTCCTACTTTTTATAGTTTCTACGGTTCAAAAAAAGTAACATTATTACTAATTATCCTTTTATACATCCTAAAGAAAACCAACTTCAACAATCCTCATCCCATTCCTTGAACATTTATTATTATTTTTTATCGCAAAAAGAATTTAACATGAACAACTGTAATTATTTTATATATATTTATTACTAGAATTCGTAGCGACGGTCAATGCTAATCTATTCTACAGGGAGTTTCCATCTTCTTCTCTAGTTTTTCAAAACCTATTATGACTAATTGTGCATTTAATAGGCATTGTCCAAAAAAAATAAAAAATATCCTTATTCATTTTTAAGTTTTTTTAATGGGCCATGAACCCGTGATCGAGAACTCCAAGTCAGATCGAAAAGATTCTGAATATTATGTTACAATAAATACATTCTAATTTCGACAATTTATTGAGAGAATCGAATACCAAAACAAACAATCCTAAAAATAAACATGATTAGATCTCTAAACCTGATTATGTAATGTAATGACTGAATCATTGAGCCACAATTAAATTTAGGAAAAAGTTAAAACCTTATTATAAGTAGTGTAAATAGGTATTTCATGATAAGACAGCTTGACAGTAATTAATACATTACTTAAAAATTAAATCTAACTTGAAAGTCATAATGTTTTGTGCAAGTATAATTCAAGAAGGCCAAGAGTGTAAAAAAAAAAATACATTCAAGAAAATAAAATAAAAAAACGCAAAAACAAGAATTATTAGAAATTAGACAACTTTTCAAGAACACTTACCATATTATAACTTCTTATTTAATCATGTATCCTTACTTTATATTTTGAAAAATGGTTCAAGATAGAGATAGTTCTTATAAATGTTAGAAATGTGATATTTTAAATATTATAAAAAAGTTAAAAAAAAAAAACTTAATATCCCAACTAGTATATATAGCTATTAATGCAGAAAAATTATGAGGGTGAAGCTTCCTGAAAAAAGCATGAAGTGCACAGGGTTTTGGCAAGTATGGTGGTGATGTTTTTCTTCAAGTGTTTGTGAAAAGAAAGTTGGAGTATCTTTCTTTTCCTTAATTTGGAAACATTTTTCTTTGGTGGAAAAAGAAGAGCGTGCAATGTGTATTAATTTTTATTATGAATCGACGTCTTTTTCTAATACAAGAGAAGAGACCAAGAAGAATGGGAATGAATAAGAAGGTTATCGAAGTGGGTAAGGTGACTTTTTCTCCCATCGATCCCACCTACCACTTTCCATTTCATTTCTCAATTGCTTATATTCATCGTTATCTTACCTATTCTTCTTCTGAATATTATTATGTTTATCTTCTATTATGTAAGTTCCATTTCTTCATTTTCATCCTCTTCTATTTAGACCTTTCTGCCCATCGTGACCGCCCAACAATATTAGAATTGACCATCAAAGCAAAACCATAACTAAGCCAATAAAATTAATAATATTAATACTAATACATTATTGAGAAATGGGAAGTTGGATAATTAATATGGTCAAAAGATAAAAACCACCTCATACATGAAGGAATAAATAAATATATAGTAGGTAACAGGGAATGACAAAACTATCCCAAAACATATGAAGACATCTTTTTGTAAATGGTTTCTAAGAAGAAATCAACTAGAAAGCTTTTTATTTGTGTTATATTGTTGTATGTGTGCAAACATTGTTCTGAATGAGATGGTCTTAACATAGTCTTGTCAAACAATCCAATTACATTTTTGGCAACATACATTGGATGGAGATAATTTACGAAGGAAGACTGGAATATCGTGTGGTGTGATAGAAGATGGACCAATGTGTTTCCTGTGCAAAAGTCTTTAATGCTGACAATAATTTCTATGTTCACATACAAAACATTTTATATATTATGTTTCATTCAATCTTGTTATTTCCCCGAAAAATCCGCCTCTCAAGATAATTTACCATGTTATCTTTTACTGCTTTCGTGTGATTTTTTGTTATTATTATGGAAGTGAGCTTGATATTGTTACGGTAAAATGGGTAAACAAACTTTATTTATTTATTTATTTTCATTCTTCTTTGGCTTCGCTGTTTGTTATCTGCTATTTGTAAATTGCAGTGTATGGAGGTGGTTGGTTGGCTTGTATAAGAAGTGTATGGGGATAGTCAGTTGGCTTGTATAGGGAAAGGGAGTAGTCGGTCAAGAGAAAACAGAATGAGTTGGCAAGAAGTAAAATGGGAATCGATCAGGAAGGTTTAGGAGTCGATCGACATGGTTGATAGGCTGATCGGGTGAACTAAGAGGAAGTGCGAGTGTAAGGTAAAGATATATTTGGATTGGTGAGGCGAATTCTGCGAGCACGTCAACAACGGTTACGATTAGGGGACAAATCTTGCAGGATTATGGATCAACGGTTATGGTTAGTTAATGTCCATTAACTGAGTTGAAGGCCTATAAATACAGGAAGGTTAATCACGTATACCACTTTTGATCTAATTCCATTTTACACTGATTTCACGGTGACTTTGCGTCAAAGTGCTAACATGCAGGTTACAACCGATCGGTACCAGCGATGATAGGATCTTTGGAGAGGTACGATGAGGACAGCAACTAAGACAGTTGGGATTGAGTTTGGTTTTGGGTCTTACATCCGAAACATAAATCATTATAGATAAATACATAATAAAAGCACATGTTTTAAGTATCTTATAAATTTATATATTTTTAATTGATTTTTATTTTTTTATAATGAGTAATTGATATTTTTTAATTTATTTTTCACCATTGACTTAATGATTTGATTGTTATTTTGCACAACTATCTTAATTACTTGTTTATTTAATACGTGTTAAAAAAATGATGTTTTATAATATTGTAACTAATTTTTATTAAAGAGAGGTTTGCTTTTATAATTTAAAAGTAAATTTTAATCCAACTCATCTATACTAAATTTGTTTACACTATAAAAAGAAAAAACGAAGTTATTGACGGTAATATATTAATTACGAACGAATTATAAATGATAAAAAAATTATTAATTATTGCGATTTATATTTTTTCTCTTTTATGTGATCTATCTCCTCTTTATCATTATCACTATCACTTTGTTTTTGTTGTCTTTCTTCTTGTTCTCACTTATTATTAATCAAATTATAACTAATATTTTTAAGGTTTAAATTCTTTTTTGTCATAAGTTATAAGCTGATATTTAGTTTAGTCTCTGCTTTTAAAAATGTCAACCTTTGGTTCCTAAGTTATAAAAAATGTATCAAATCAGTTCCAACCATTAACGAAATCAATGAAATATGTACCAAATCAGTTCATCTATATTTTTTCATACTTGTAGGCTCTTTGAAGGTTGCAAAATCTCCATATCTGAATGGCAACTTGGTACATATTTCATTGATTTCATTAACGGGTGAGACTGATTTAATACATTTTTTATAATTTAGGGACCAAAGGTTGACATTTTTAAAAGCGGAGACTAAACTGAACACCAATTTATAACTTAGGGACCAAAAAAGGATTTAAACCTATTTTTAATTATCCTCAGATTTTTTCAATTGATTTTAAGAAAAAAGTTATTACCAACAAATTTTAAATAATTTAATTATTAACGAAATTATCAAAGTTTAAAGTGAAAACTTTTACATTCATTTTTATCGATAAAATTTGACAATAAAACATGTTAATGGTAAAAATTCTAAATTATTGAATTTTTTTATCATCTATCATAAATATTTTAATTTATTGATAGATTCATCATTCAAGATATTTTTTCAATAATTAAAATTTGGTTTAATACCTATTTTGGCCCCTCTTTTCGGAGGGTTTGTTCACAGTGGTCCTCCTTTTTTTAAAAAGCTCACTAAAGTCCTATTTTTTGCAAAAACTATGTAAGTTAGTCCTTTTTACTAACAGCGTTAATTCTACTAACGACAAAACTGCCAGCTGACAAATATTTGATGACTTGTACAAATCTATCAATAAATTTTATTTTATCGATAAAATAATCGTCACTAACTTAACAATTTTTTGTTATGTTAATAAAAAAGGAATTATTTCTATTTATATATATTATAATTTGATGTGAATTCTAAATAATTTTTAATGTTTTCATTAAGAATGTATGGTCATCCTCTGTATCAATGACGACCAGATCCATTGATTATTGTAGATGGTAACAATGATGGTCCATTATAGATGATGATATAAAAGTCATAGAAGTGCATAAGAATACCCTTATCCAACATATTTTTAATTAAAACAATAAATATCTCTTATCATTTTATATTAATTACAATATTATTTTTATTAACTAAAACACTCATATTTATTAACACAGACAATTAAGATGATGAAAACCAGTTAATGAAAAAAAAATTAAATGACACACCCTCACTTGAAAAAAAAAATGTTTTTACTTAATATACCGAAAAAAAAATATAAGAATTCAATTAAAATTACTCAAACTTATTAATGACTTAAAACTTAATTAAATATAATAAATTATTTTATTTATTTATGTGATATATATATATATATATATATATATATATATATATATATATATATATATATATATATATATATATATTTTGTGACATCCCAATAATATACTGCGTGTATATATAGTCTAGACGTCATCAATAACAATAAATTAAACTGAAAGTGTTTCAAAAGAACACAAAAGAATTAAGAAAGTCTTAGAGAGTCTAAACAACAACATCTTCATTTTCCTCCAACACATGCTCCAGGGAAACCTCTTCTTCCTCTGCTCACATCCAAGTGGATGATTATTACAACAGGAAAACACACACAACATGGCACAACACAACAAACAAGCAAGTGTGAGCTAATTATATAAAAAGCATGCAATGTAATAATATGAGTCATACAAGAATAAACTTCAACCAAGCAGGATAAGGTACACGACCTATGCATGTTATATTCTAGACTTGACTCGTCCGGACTTTCGAATGAGAGTCGAGCTATGGCGGGTCATGCACCTATGGTGGCTTATGAAACTTGGGTTCCCCACCCTGTCACACTCACGAGGTTAGCTTGTTCCGCACCTTGGAGCATACTGGAAACCTCCAAGACTAAGACCTCCTACTACTCCTCACCACACGATCAAATCCTCTCTACGTGAGAAGAAAGGCCATTGGAGCGTCAGGAAGACCCCCAAGACCAAGCTCCTACTGTCATTCTAAAACACTAAGAACCTTGCCGAGAGATTCTACACATTTGATACTTGGCTTACAACTTGAATCATACTTGTATCACTTCATGCTCATGTACATTTCACCACAAACCACACACCTCTGTTACCACAATAACCATTCATAACATTGTAAAGCATACTCCCAAACATGTTTCACAAACCAAACAAGCTCAGCTTAAACAACCAAAGCAAACCCAAAAGAAGTACATCAGGAACAACGCTTTTCGCAAAGCTCACAACAATCCAAACTGATTCCCATAGCGCACATAGACATCTCACCTTGCGAATTAATTCGCTCAAGCATCAGACTTTGGGTCTCTCGCATAGCGCACCAGAGCCGCATAGCGAAAGAGCCTAGACAGAGAGCTCCTCCCGGGAGCGACTCGCTATACGAGACAATCCGCATAGCGAGTCTGCATGATCTGCAAAACGCCCATTCTGCAAGATCATGAAACTCATGCCCCTCATACCAATTTCAACCTCCCAACCTGACTTCTAACACCCCACATTTGTGATAAGCACTTATTTAAACTTGTCTAGATGGATTTTAACAATTATGCAGTGATTCTAAAATTGTTTAGGCTTGAGATCAACACTAAAACACTCAATCTCATAACTTAGGAGCTCCAATTCAATTCTACCGATTCTAATGAGTTTTAGTTCAATCTTACATGCCTAACAAGTTTTAATTTACTTATTTAAACTGCCCAAATAGATCAAATGCACCCAATACCCCAATTGCACAAAATCTCTTACTCACTTCCCTTCAAACCACTCAAAATTCTTCCCTAATTGTTAGAATACCTTATAAATTGCTTAATACTACAGAATGTTTACTCCAAACCTCACCTCACTACCCAATTGGTTAACGGAGAGGGTTCAGATGTCTGAACGCATCAGACTCACCTTCGACGCTAGCACATATGACTAGTCACAACTGACTGGACCAGGGTAGGGCTGCTCTATGATAAGGGATTTGTCAACTCAGATTTTTAAGACCCCTCTATCCTACCAACAAAATGCTCTCCACAGGTTCTAATTGATCTTTTACACTGACTCTACCCTCTAAACATACTCTTGACCACAGTTTCTTAAAACCACTACCCTGCTTCCCTTAAACTAGTCTAAAACTTAGCCCAAGCAATTTATTTCCCCCTAAGACACATATTAACAGTGCCCACATGTATCACTACTTCAAATAGTGAGTCTTTTCCACAAATCCATTCCATCATAAATAGTTCACTAACATCACAATTTGCATATATAATCACAGTATCATAACACATACCACTCAAGCACAAAATATAACATTTAGGTCAAACAACATAATATTTCAGAAATCAACGTACATGCACATCAAACAATTTATTTAAAGTATATAATCAACTCCGCTTACCTGGAAAGCTTAACAGCAACTTGTCAAGAATGCCCTAGGATCGTACCCACACTGTGTGGAACCTACAGAACCCACTGGAACGAGGAATTGCTAAAATGAAACTCTAAGTTTAGTTAAAAAATAACATTAATACCAATATTTTGTTATACCCTTTACATTATCATTATATAAATATCATATCATAATATGCACTTCCATTTAAACCTTTTACCCCTTATAATCAAACTATTAATTTGTCCCTCCACATATGCAAATATATTACATTCTTAATTTATACTTTTAGTTATTATTTTAAACAAACCAGTATGAAATCGTATGTTTAACTGCTTTTTTTTTACTAAATATTTCATAAATATATTTCAAATAAAGATAATATTTAATATATATATATATATATATATATATATATATATATATATATATATATATATATATATATAAAAGCATAAACACAAACACAGTAATATTTAATATATAATATTAATTATTTCATTTATTAAATATAATATAATATGATTTTTCATCATATTATAAAAATCATATACATTGAATATAGTGTATTAATTAATTTAATCAATATGTTAATATTCACATACTAAAGGCTCATTTGACCACCATTAAATAACTTAATTATAATGCTAATATTCATATGCTAAACACTCGTTTGAAGACCATTAATTTAATCAACCATTAATTTTAGTCAATGTAATCTTAAATCATTTGGTGCTCATAAGATAAAAATAAAATAAACGTTAATTTTATTTAAAATTTATTTTTTTGATAAAATCATGTAATGATATCATTAATATAAAAATGACTTGTCACTGAGTTAGAGATAGTGATATCTAAGATTAAAAATGTGTGATGGTATTTTTGTAAATAATTGTTAAATTTGACGTTTGTCCACCTTATATTTTATGTTAATTTTAAAATTAGTGTCGATCTACTCTAGCTTTGACATCGAATGGTGTTGACCCATTGTAGTCACAATGTCAAATTGGTTTTTATCATCTATCATTTGTTAAGTCTGACATTAAGTTGTTTTAAAAACATAATTAGAAGCACAAGTCTCATTTTCTCTTTACTCTTCTCTTCGTGCGAGCTTTCACTAAGATCACCCAACAACTACACTAATAAGGAGGAGGTCTAGTGTGATTTTCATTCGATTTTCACTCGTATTAATGGCATTTTTGTTGCCTTCTATAACATTTTTCTTCTTTCCACAATTGGTTTTCGTGTAGCATTTCCAAGTTCAAGTGTGTTCTCAAGACTTCAAGGTTACACAATAGTTGGCTTTAAGGTTGTGTTTTCTCGTTTTCTTTACTGTTTTAGGGTTTTGTAGAGTGTTCATATTTGAGATATTGTTCAATCTTCAAAGTTGTCAATATTTGGTGGTGAAAACTTCAAAAGTCATAACTTTTGCCATGAACATCTGATACAGACGTCAAAAAATAAAAATAGTTGGAAATGAAGTAATAAACACCATGACCAATTCTTAAAGGAGATTGAATTTCTTAAATTTTTAAAATCCATCGTTTAAACTATACTTTTATTTTCGTTTTATTTTTCACCAATTTTTCATACTTTACAGTTTTATTTGAGATACTTATAAAATTTTAATTTTTTTTACTGTATCTTATATTGTATATTTATTTTCCATATATTTATTAAAATAAAATATTAACAAAAAAAATTAAAAAAAAACCTACAAATTGACATCTATTATTCCTATAACAAACGTCATCAAGATTGAAGTTTTGAAAGATGTTAAAAACTTAAAATAACATAAGTTATAAACCTTTTTGATATTAGTGTAGATGAAAAATAATAGTGGGGATAAAGATGAATAATTTCGTGTCAACATTATCTTAGTTATATTGATCAATTTAACTAGGATTTCTTTTATGAAATAGTAATGAAGAGGCAATTTATTTGCATTCTAACAAACAAAATGAATAAAAACTAGACGCTATATAAAAACTTCTCATGTCATAAAAAAGTAATTTTTTGAAATTCATAAATTTAAAAATAGGTTTATTAGTTTATTTAGGTTCTAAATTTATTACTAAGTCTCAACTTCGTCTTTCTTTTAAAAAGTTTCAATTTCGTCTCAACCTATATAATTTACACCAATCAAATTCATTTTATTAATTTTATATAAATAAAATTAAATGTTTGGTAATGTGAAAAAAAATAGTCTACATTTTGTTCTCTCTTTCCTCTGCTCATTTGTACAACACAAACCCAACTCTTTCTCTCTTTGTCATGCACAACATCCACTATTTCTCTGTCTTTGTCATGCATATACATCTCTCCATGCCTCCACTTGTTCATCTGAGTATATCCCAGGCACATGGGGAAACTTGCATCAACACCACCACTTACCTATTACTACTACTCACTAATCCCAAGTTCAATACACAGATATACATTATGCAAAAGCATAAATTTCCCCTTTTAATATGGTTTTATTAACATTTTTTTTTTCAATAACGATGAAAAATTAAAACATTTTTTTATTGAAAATATAAAATTTACTATTCTCAATATTTTCCTGAGTTATAAAAAAATTCCAAGTCAAAATATTTATAAAAATTATTATTTTTAAAATAACAAACGAAAAATCGTTAGAAAGAGAATATTAAAAACAACCCATTATTAAAAAGTTTTGGGTTGAAACAGGAATACATGTCTTTATCAATTGAGAGGAGTTACACAGTCTTATAATCAATAATATAATATCTTTGACATATAAGTTAAAATGATTTATATATTATTTAATACTATTATAATAGAAATTATCAACTAATTTATTTTCAAATTTATGTAAAAAAAACTAATGATTTATACACCTTTCAATCTTTTTATACATTTCAAACATCTAATAAAATAGGTTTAATACCTATTTTGGTCCTTCCTTTGGGAGGATTTGTTCAAAGTGGTCCCTCCTTTTTTCAAAAGTTCACTTTAGTCTTAGTTTTCGCAAAAACTATTCAAGTTGGTCCTTTTTGTAACGGAGTTAAGTTCACTAACGGCAGAGCTACCAGGTGTGTAATGTTTGACGATGTGACATTGTAAGTTGTTTTAAAAAATAATTAATGATGACGTGTAAATGAATTGGGATTAGGGTAAAATAAAAAATGAATTAAGGGTATTAAAAAAAAATTATTAGTTGTGATGTGGAATTTAATAAAATTAGGGTTAAAATAAAAATTGAAATTGGAATAATTAAGTGAAGTGATTTTGGTCAGATGCAAATTTGGGTAAAATCTGCGATTTTGATTGGGATTTTCTGGCAATTGGGATTAGGGTTCATCTTGATTGGGATTTTCTGGCAATTTGGATTAGGGTTCATGCTTGTGACCACTGCAGCACAGTGCGAATCGTTATTGCGAAAACTTTCGTCTTTGCAATCCTTTTCCGAAACCAAAAAGCTGCACGCTTTCATGCTCACACTTGGTCTATTCTCCTGTGCCTTCTACTCGTCCCGAACATTTCCACACCCAAATTCATAGCACTCTCAAACTCCAAAACCTGCAAAACCAACACTAACAATCGGAACAATCTACCAAAGCAGAGCAGAGGTGACCTCAACACTCACGCATGCAGTGCAACATACCTTCTCCGCAATAAAAAATAAAAAAACTCCAAAACTCCTAACTGTCAACGAAACTTAGCAATCGATAATTCAGTACCTGAAATCAACAAAACTCAGTGCCGCAACACAAAGTCGAAAGTAGATACAGATAGTTCACTTTCACAAAATAAACAATCAAAAGGGAAAATCGATTACCCGAGTAAAAAAAAAACTGAAACTAATTCAACTAATAATGCAACATTCAACTAAAGCATGTCGAAGTTGGATTGAGTTTAGTTTAGGTCACAAGGTGTTAGTATAAATATATAGAAAGAGAGGTTGAAGAAAACCAAAAAAACTGAGACCATGGTACCGCATTCTGGATTATGTGTTGGTTAAAGACTGAAATTAAGGAAGAAAGAGAGTAGAAAAACGTGAAAGGGCAATTAAAATTGAAAATTGTAATGATGAAGAAAATAAAATTACAAGGGCAAGCACCATAAAATGGGGAGAGAATAAAGGGACAGAGAGAGCGAAACAAATAAAGGGACGAGTAGAAGGCACAGGCCCAACTGGTTTTTGACTTGATGCAGGAACGGACTGTGATGAACCCTACTTGCTATTGCCCAGAAATTTTCAATTTGCATATTTTATTTGTCGTATTTGGTGTTCATGATGTTTGAAGGTGCTTGATGAACCCTAATTGCAATTGCCCAGAAATTTCCAATTCGCAGATTTTACCCAAATTTGTATCTGACCAAAATCACTTTACTTAATTACACCAAATTATCCTAATTTCAATTTTTATTTTAACTTTAATTTTATTAAATTCCACATCACAACTATTAATTTTTTTTAATATCCCTAATTCCTTTTTTAATCCAACCCTAATTATATTCATTTACACGTCATCATTATATATATATATATATATATATATATATATATATATTTAAAACAAATTACAATGCCACATCATCAAACATTACACACCTGGCAGCTCTGTCGTTAGTGAACTTAACGCTGTTACCAAAAAGGACCAACTTGAACAGTTTTTGCGAAAGGTAGGACTAAAGTGAACTTTTGAAAAAAGGAGGGACCACTTTGAACAAACCCTCCCAAAGGAAGGACCAAAATATGTATTAAACCAATAAAATACTAATATTTTAACTTTACTTAATTCATCACACTTTATTTTGTTTGCTCTGGATATAGAAGTCATTGTCTTCGTCATTTGAGCGACCTTTGGGTTCAAAAAGAAGCATTATAGCTACACAGGAAAATCAATAGAGGTCAGCAGTTTTGAAGTGGAAAAGAAGATTAAGGAAAAGAAAGAAAGAGAGAAATGAGAAAGAACCAGAAATGAGATCAGTCATGGTGATGTTTTTGTTGTTGTTGGACATTGAGAAGAAGGTTGAAGAGGAAAAGAGAAAATTCGGAGAGAACTAAAACCCTAGAAAAAGAGGAATGAAAAAAAGCATAAGAGAGAAAAAAGATGGATTTCTGCAGCATACATAGAGAAGAGAAGAGAGAAAAAAATGCAGATTTCTTTTTCCCCTCATCAGAGTTAACTTTGTTTATGCAAAATTAACGAAATAGATTTGATTGGTGTAAATAATACAAGTGAGATAAAATTGAGACATTTTAAAAGGAGGGACGACATTGAGACTTTACAATGAATTTAGGAATAAAGTGAAATAATATATATAATTTTGTTCTTTATTCTGTTTGGTTTAATTAGAAAGTTACTTGGAAGAGATAATTCGATATCAAAGTTAATGTTGAGTTATTGTAACACTTGATGCACAATAAATGTAAAAATTACCTAACTCTTTATTTCAAACATGTATTTATAATTTGTAGAATGATTCTTAAATTGATGATGATTTAATTACACTTTAATTCTTCTTGATAATTTTATTTTGTTCTAAACTAATTAATATCAATGTAAATTTCACTAAATACAGACCATTCAATTGGTCAAGATTGTTGATGTGAAAAATCTAGTACCTTCCAATACAATACATATATTTATAATTTAATAAACGAACAAAAAATCATTCGCATGTACTTTGAAAAAATGAATAAAATATTCATACGCAATATTTTTCTATATGGCAAAATCTTCTTTACTTTTGTTTGTCATTTATGTTCTCCTTGAACCGGTCTAATGCTTTGAATCATTTGCTTGGAAATATACAATGACAATGACTTCTACGCTAATGTTTTGAATAAAGGACATTCTTTACGCATTAACTACTCTTTGAAAAAAAACAACAACTGCATTTACATGTTCATTATATCAATAACAGAATTTCAGAAAAAATATATTTTTAATATTTAATTCTTTAACTTTAAAATTATATGTGTCTCGATACGTGGTTAATTCTTCCTTTTCAACAACACTTCTTATCTGCGAAGTTATAATAACTGAAGATATGTCGAGTATAAATAATACTTATATAATAAGTTGTTGGTAGAAGGCAATTTTATTTTAATCGGGTTGAATAATTCATGGGCTATTAAGATTTTTTGTTTTAACTTTTCAACGCAAATATATATTTAATTTGAACTTAAATTTTGAATTTAAATTTATATAGGTCGATTTATGTGTTCAATGATATTAGACATCTATTTACATATTGATAAAAAAAGAAGTATTTAAATTAAACGATTTTAATTGTTTTTAAATAAGTAATTTTTAATTTTGGTTCCCCGATATTTTTCTTTGACTCTTAACCGTAAGTGATAAGAAAATGTTATTTTCAGTGACTATTAACTATTAATATATTTAAGGAAAGGTGACAGCATTATTCAAAGTATCACGTATCTGATAGTACGATATTAATAAATGATATTTTTAAAAAGTATATATTTAAAATGTACGTTATTTATTTATTTATTTCAACATGAATAACAATTTCAGATATTCAATGAATGAAATTTAAAAAATATATTTTACGATGATAAATATTAAAATTTACATATTTTTCAGGTACAGAAAATAATAATTTAATAACAAAATTAAAAATAAACTCTTGTATTTTATCAAGAATAAAAATGTATCTGAAAAAAGTCTATGTATTTCTTATTGTACAGCTCAGACAAGCACGGATCAAAACCTTAATTGGTAGAATGTGAAAGCAACCTATCTAATGTTTAGAGAAGTCAATGCTCTAGAAAGTGAAAATGACGTGTTTTTCAGGGAAATCGTTTTCAATCTGGAATTTCACACTCTAGGGCATTATTAGGAATAGGAGTATTTAACAACATTATGCAAACCGTTTTAAATCACTGTCTATATTAAAATAAATATATATATATATATATATATATATATATATATTTTTTTTTTTTTTTTTAAAATAAATGTATATTTGTTTCTACGGGTTTAATTTTTAATTTCCAAATTATAATTTATTAATTTTTTATTAAAGTTGAATTCACGTTGACTTTTCATTCGTCGCAAGATTTAATATATATTTGAAAAATTTTATCACGTACTTTTATTTAATAAGCGCAAACGGATTCATCTGTAACTTTTGAAAATGTTTTCGTATTTTCAATCGATGCAATTTCCTGTATACTAACAAAAGTATTGATATTAGAAAAACACGACAAAATATAAATAATAGAGCAATCAACACAATACATACATACATATATATATATATATATATATATATATATATATATATATATATATATATATATATATA
>NC_028357.1:27528322-27558755 GCF_000741045.1 Vigna radiata var. radiata
TAAATAAATAAATAAATAAATAAATAAATATATATATATATATATATATATATATATATATATATATATATATATATATATATATATATATATATGAAAAATTTGTTAACAAACGATAAATTCCTTAAAACTTAATAAATTTTAGCAGAATTTTACTTCTAACATAAAAATATATCAGATTAAAAGAAAAGATTGGACTATATATAATTAATGTAAAAGAAAAGATTGGTCAAGAAGTTAATACATTTCATTGGCCGAACGTGAACAAAGAAGAAATAGTCAAAGGAATTATTTCAAGAACATATTTAAAGCCATTATATAGGAGTAGATTCCCCTCTAGTAATAACCCATTTTAATCATAGGCATTTATCTATTGTTTTTTTAAAGAATAGTAATAATTACATATGGATGAATAATATATTAATGTCTTTCTTTGATTTTTTTTAAGCAATGCGTTTCTTAAATCTCTTTCTAGAGTTTTTCATTTTTTATATCTTATCTATAAGTTTTTACGAGCCATTTCTTATTATGTTTTCAACAAATTTCACTAGTAAAGTAGTGACAAAGTAAACAAATAATTTTTACCGATCATAATGATTAATAGAGTAAGTTCAATTATGCTTTATAATATTTTTTTTTTTGTAATTTTTCTAGGATTATGTTGTAAATAATTTTTTTTAGGCTTATTGTAGATACGTAATCATTACCTTACATTTTCCCAAAATTAATTTCCATTTAAGGAGTTTAATGTTCAATTGATCAAGTTTAGTCATATTCCTTTTGTTTCAAACCCAGCAAAGTTAATTGGAGAACAAACTTAATGTCATCCATTCATTACATGTATACTCACGAAGAAGAACGTTTTGATATTCAATCGCGACAAGTCATGAATCTAAATTTATGACTGAAATACCTTACATTAACGAAGAACAAAATATTTTAGTCATCGGAGTTTTAAGTATTTATGGAATATTTTGGCATTGATGAATAAAACATCTTAATATCATACAAATTTGGTTCATTTTTAACGAAAGATGAACGTAAGTTCATACTTTACATGCATGTTTTATTCGTTGAGGACTAATTGACCCGTTCTCTGCGTATCTTAGGTTGTCACTCATTTTAGTTGATTTCTGAAACTGAATTTCGATTAATTTTATTTGAGAAAAAAATACTTAAAGTAGAGGGTTAGTATATTGTAGTAGCCCGTATTTCTCGTCGTCTTGTTGCTTCGGTTTCTAGAAGCAGCCTCTATTGAATCGCTAACCCGATTTTACAGTTTGTATGGATCCAACGTATTTTTCTTTAATTTTTTTTTATATGTTTAGAAATAGTACTTGGAGAAATAAAGGAATAATTTTAATCACATGCAGTTATGGTTGATCATCTTTCAGCCGAAGTTACTAATTCAGACTTCAGATTTTTAAGATTCGTATGGTCTTCAGTTTACGCCTGCGTATACTTCATACACACATTATTAATTATCGCTACCAACAACTAATCCTTAAAAAATAACATTGTCTATATATTAAATATTTTTTACTTAGAATAAAATACTACAACTTGTAAACCTCCTAACTATGATAGTTATTGGATCATATGTTTATAAATTTGATAAAAAGAAAAGATCAAACTTTCACAGAATAACCTATACAAGTTTTGATAGTTTTGTTTGGTGTGTATTGTGAGAACTCTCAAGTCTACCAACCATTTATGGCACCTGATTGATGGTGTAGTGCAGATAAACCAGGGTTGTTTTTTCTCCTTTATTTTCGTAAATTATAGCCACCTGGTTTTAACAATATTTGTCTTATTGATACAAAATTTCATCACCCACCCACAACTAATAGTACAATAATGCTGACTTTTCAACTTTTATAATTACTAAACCCAGCATTATATTTTCTTATCAACCCAACGTATACATGCTTTAAAATTTATATTGTTTCACCAGTTACACTCTTTTTAAATAATATACATAGAAGTTTTTTTTTACAGTCAATTAAAAAAAAACTTTTTATTCCAGTTTTAAAACTTTTTTATAATTATATAAATATATAGATGGTACGGGAATATTTCACTTTTCTATACCATTTATAATAAAATCAGTATAATTTTTCTTGTTTAGGGTTTTTTATTCTTCCAAACTTCTCTGTTGCTCTTCATCTAAATATGATTGAAGTATTAACTCAAATTGATATTGTCATTGTTCATCATGTCATGAAGAGATCAATTTGAGTTTTCCTAAACTGAAATTCAAAACGAGTTTATATAAATAGAAGATTAAAATAAATTAATCTAAACTGAAGGTGAACCCTAACAAATTTAATTGAAAAGTGGAGAGAAGCTTAATTATTGAAAAAATGAATATATTTTTCATGTTTAGAAAAAAACCAATAGATTGGCCTGGACCTACTGAATTTTTGTGACCTTTTTCACTATGTAGATATTTGTGGCTTTTTAGTCCGAATTCTTTAGTGAAGACCAAGCGTGTACGCAGGTCCAAATTGAGAGCTCTACATGATGTATGCATTGCTCGTGTGCTTCAATATTCAGCCATTCCCTACTTTTCTTCATTACAAAATATCAAAATTTTAAGAGAAGAATAACGAATGTGAGATAAGACTAGTGATGTGATAGAGAAAAAATAAAAAGAAAAGTTATTAAAATGATTTTGAAAATAATATTATTGATATAAAAATGGTTTGCGGTCCAACAAAGAAGTTTTGGAAGGTTTTGGTTGGATTACTCGCTTTGGATTGTTTTCTAATGACAAGCAATCTTTTGGCGTGAAAAGGTCCTCAGGAATGAAGGCCAAAACAAACTTTATATATACTATGGTTGATTTGAGTATCACATAATCGAATTTATACATATTTATTAATGAAAAAGTCTTTCGTCTTTTAGACAATCTCCTCCATATTCAACATTTTAAAATAATGTTTAAATGAAAGTCCACACTGTTTTTATTTATTTAATTTTTATGAGCAAATACCGTTTTATTTTCAACGGTTATTAATCCAAACTATGTCATGTATTAGAATTATAAAGTAAAGTGGTTGGTGTTTCTTTCTCCCTTCAAAATTCATGATTACTATATTACTTTGTAGTTGCTTTACAGTGCAAATTTAGGTTATAGTCATCACTGAGCAAACGTAAATCAAACAAACCTCGCTTAAGATACGACTAAGTTCTTAATATACTTTCTTCCTCAAAACATCTCAATCATTTGCTGCTCTTTTTTCTTTCGCTCACTAACTACAAAACCTTCATCTTGCTTCCATGTGAAGTATTTCAATAAATTTACCAATAAATTTTTTGATATTGAATAATATGTTAAATAATTTATATTATATAAGTAAATATAAATCTTACATTAGAAGTTAGATTAACTTTGATTGAATTAGACTTAAAGTTAATATAATACTGAAAATACATATATTAAAATAATATTTTATCATATAATTTTTAATTTAAAACTATGAAAATTGATGGAGTAAAATCTTATATAAATTGTTTAATAGTTTGAGATCTTGGATGATTTAGTGTCTTTCTTTCGATAGTATATATATATGTTTTCATTAACGGTCTATCATCAAATGCGTTTAATGGTATTAAACATTTTGCTTTACATTCATAATTCTTCCTTGGTCATGTATTATTTAAACAACTTGTCTATGTGATATTTTAAGTTTAATAGTAGAAACATTCTATGTGCCTTCTTCACTAATTTAAACATGATTTACGAAAGTAAGTTACAATAATTATGTTATATAAATATAAGTTGTTATTAACAATTTTGTTTGAATAAGTTTTAAGTAGGGAAAATCGGTTTTATTATCCAATCTCATTAGTAAAAATTTAATTGTATCCCCTCATCATATCTTAATGATATAAAAAAATTGTCTTATCTTTATCTTCACCAAATAACAAATATATTTATACTCACAAATTTTTTTAACTGTTTCAAAATTAATTAATTATTTTTTAAAAAAAACATAATAAGAAAAACATGATATTAGTATTCAATATCAAAATTATGTATTTTCATTTCTTTAACATCAAACATTAAAAATAAATAATAATGGTATAAATTTCAAATAAGAACACCAAATAAAAGTAAAATATATAGTTATCAATTAGATTGTAAATTAGTCATTTGTATTAGTTACTAATGCTTTTATTGTCAAATTAAGGAATCTCTAAATTGATCAATAATTAGTCACCAATTAAGAATGTAATTAGTTATTAAAAATTTATTATTCATAATGTGACTATTTTAGAGACTAATAATTTATATTTTAGAGACTAATTATTTTTAGTTTATAAATTAGTATATAAATTAGTCACTTTACTCACCAATTATTTTTTGTCTTTAAAATTTTTTCTTATTTAAACATTTTCTTAAAGTTTTAATTTTTGGATAATTAATTTTTCAAAATTATTTTATATACTTTTTCTAAATATTATTATTTTGTATAATGTGTCTAAATCATTACTATATTTATTTATTCATAAACTAATTTTAGTTTATGAAAACTCTTTTTAGTTTTTCTTAAATGCTTATACATAATAATAATAGTAAAATTATGATCAATTGCGCTTTTTATTTATTTATTTATCTATTATTATTATTAGTGCTTTGTTTTATATATAAAACGACCATTGATGTTTTGCTCTTTGAGAATGTTTAAAGGAAAATGATATTTTAACACCAATTTTTGACACCACTTTGACAGTGCACACGTGTCAAAATGTGGTTGGACGATTTCAAATTAAAAAAAAACTGAGATAAGGGCATATTTGGAAGAGAAAAAACCAAAGTTTCTTTTTTAATTTGAAATCATCCGACTACATTTTGACACACGTGCAATGTCAAAATGGTGTCAAAAAATTGGTATTAAAATATCATTTTCCATGTTTAAATTATGTAAAGAGTTTATTATAACATATTTTTTTTTTCTGTTTTAGAATACTACTAGTTCTAATATATGTCTAACATGCTAAAGTCCATGCCCACCAAGATGATTAAAAACCACATGGAGTGCATATGCTTGACAAAAAAATGTTCCATTATTATATTCAATTTTGATAAACATGTAATTATATTTTTGAATTAAATATTTAAGGATATATGTTGTTTATATAAATATATGTCGAAATGATTTAAAAGTGAAAATTGAATTCAATATATATAAAAATTAAATTTATGTTACTATATGTTTAAAGTATGTGTGATTTGTAGTAGGGATTGCGGATTTTATTAAGAGGGTGAGAATAATATTAAGGGTAGATGTTAAAGAAAATTAAGTTTTAGTTGTTCAGGATTTTCTTCTTGCATCCCTGTCTAGAATGTTTCCCCAATAAAAGGGGAAGGGAGAATGGAGAAAGGGGGTGTACGTTTAAATTTGAATGGGTGCAGGAAGTAATGACCTGCATATTTATGCATTGTAATAATGGCCGAATGAAAAATATCATTCTAATGGCATATTGACTCGGGCCCATTGGGCCTGTGTTGCATTTGATGTTGGTCGTTTCATTATATGAACGTGCCTCTTATCCCCGGTTTAAATTGACAAGAATCTCCTAGTTTGGGAGTGAAATTCACTAAATATTAAACAACTCTTATTAAGCACTTATGCATGATAAGCAAAATAAATATGCAACATAAAGTGTCATAAAAGTATTTATTACATGATATAGCATGCGGAAAATTGTTGAGAAATTGTACATGAGATGTGAAAAATAATTAAATTTATTAACTTTGAGAATAATTTTCAAAAGCAGAAAATTACCTTTATTCTACACTTATTTTAAGTTTAATGAGTAATTTATGCAAGCTTTGTTTGTCTACATATGAGAGCTTGTAGTAAATTAAACCAACTTCATCATTTCATTTCCCAGACAGATAGTCAAAGACAAATCTTGGAGTTTTTTTATTTTTATTACGAAATAAGTACATTTATTTTTGTTTTTGTTTGTGTGCAGTGGACGATGAAAATCAATTGCGTATGACATAAGTGGATACTTTGAGTCAGCACTGTAAAGCCTTCTCATTAGAGGTTTGAATTGCGCATGCATGCGCATGGTCAAGGGCAAAGTTGAAGCTAGATTTTGCTTTACAAAAAATAAAGAAAGTGGTGATATTGATGATGATGATGATGATGATATAGTGTTGCATTGGATTTGACAGTGCGAGTGAAAGAAAGTAGAGTAAAAGAGAACGAAAGTACGAAGGCAAAGGCTAAGACAGAGTAACCCAGTTACGACAAAACACTAAGTAATTATGTTTCAATAATCTTGTCTGCTTCCAGATTCCACTACCCATTTCAGACATGTTTTCTTCATTTTCTGTGTAGAGAAAACCATATCATTCTAACTTTGACGATTGCTCATTTCAGTTTTTCAACATGGACTCACTCACCTTTTTCTTTCTTGGGTGGAAGAAAAGTAAGTGAAAAATATAAAAGAAAAGAAAGATACTACAAATAAAATAAGAATATAAATTGCTTAATGAAAAGAAATATAAGATGAATATGATAAGTGGTACAATGGGAAAGAATACAAGAAAACAATAACATTTCTAGTTTACATCATCAAATTATCTTTGTCACCAGCTAGATAGGGTATTTTCTTAAAATAATTGGCTATTAGAATCAATATATGGCTAACTAACGGTTACTAGTGTAAAATAAACTTATTAAGTCTGTAAATTTAAGTGTGTTCAGAAAAAAAAAAAAACAAACTTAAAAAATGTACAGTGATAATTTAGCAGTTTTGTAAATAAAAGTGATATTTTTATATTTGTTATTTTTCTAACCGATTTAAATTAGTAATTTTAAATCGGTTACTTTTTTAACAAACTTAAATTAGTATTTTTACATATGTTATTTTTCTAATAGACTTAAAAATATGTAATATTTACATCTCTTATTTTTTTAACAGACTTAAAAATATTTTTTAACTATCCCAAGTGAATTCACATTTTCACTTTCACTTGCTAATTTTATAAAAAAATTTCATTCTTCAACCTTTTCACTGCTCCATCTAGCCTTAACAACCACCACCAACAACAACATTCTTCCGGCGACAATAATATTCTTCCACCAACAACAGGATTCTTTCGACAACGACAACAACAGGTACAATATTATGTTTTAAAACGCTTTCCACCTTCCAACTAAAACAAATGAGAAGAGAAATCTCTCTTTCCTAAAAAGGATTTAAATGGCCAAAACACAACATTGGGACCCACACTTTCTATTTCACACAAAGAAAATCAATTGCAAAAACACAAAAAGAGAGAATTCCTTCTCTTTGCCAACACCAACCTCAGAAAATCCTATATCCGTATTAAGTTTGATACAATTTCATAAGTTATTGCGGCCCCCACTCAACAATCAATTACATTTTAACAAACCACACTTCATCCTAAAACCAAAAAGCTGGATAAAAAAAAAACAATTAATTTATTATTAATTGTTGTACCGGTAAAGCAAAGGGTGGTTGTATTTGATGCCTATCAATTACTTTTGATAAGATAATTGGTAAGATGACAATATATCTTCAGTTATCCGTGTACTTGTACAACAATAAATGTTTTGAAGCTCTATTTGCTTTTCATTTCAAAGCTTTTCATTTGATAAGACAATTAATCTTTCTTTCCAGTATACTCTCGGTGATGTTTTGCTTTTCACTCAATTGACTGATGTCACTATTGGATGAATTGCAGAAGAAAGGTTGTTAGTTGAGTTAGATCCTCGATCTAGTAAACTGTGAAGCTCATATGCTTTTAAGTTTAGAACCTATATGGGCATTTTGGTAAAACGAGTTTCTATTGTTGTTCATTCATGGGATGAGGTTGAAGAGGCAGACAAGAACTTCCCATGGCATGATATTCTGGTAATTATGCATTTCATGTTAATATTGCATGTTCCATATTTTTACTTAAGTCATTAATCTATCAAATGTTTCATTTTTATAGCATATTTTTAATATAACTCCCATCACTAAGAGAGTTCGAAAGAAGGTCTTATCTAACATAGTGATTAGATGAAAGGATTTCAAGACTTACCTTACACGAGAATGGGTGTTTGGAAAGAACAAAGATCTTAATCCGACTTCAAATACCAATGTATTACCGAGGAAGTTTGGGAGCAATTTCATGCATCTCGACTGAATGACGATTGATTGGTTTGCATTTTACATTTCTATTATGCTTACACAAAATCGTACATTATTATTTACTTATGTCTTTTTTTGTTATATGTGACAGAAAAAAAGGGAAGAAGCTTAGCGAAAACAAAAACTTAATGATACCCCTCCCCTATTATCACAAGGTGGGTATTCATTGTTAGAGAAACGTACGAGAAAGTCTAAAGTAGAGGCTGCAGGTTTAGAGTCTTTTGAGCTAGCAGATCCAATTCCTAGATACGAGATGTGGAAGACAACTCGAACTAAGTCTGATAGGTTGATGAGTTCACAATCTGCTCAAGTCATTGCTAACAAAATTATAAGTACAAACACTAAACCCAAAAATCATATTTCATTACGAATACTTTTATGATTAAACTTGAATGTGTTTGTAGGATTCCTTAGTTAAACAAACAACTCAATGTTTGTTTGTTCCATCTGGCCGTAATGATATACTTAATGAAGCCATTGGAAAACCAGAACACCCAGGCCGTGTACGTGGTGCTTTTAGTTCATGGGGACTTCGATATGACTTCGGTCCACCACAACGAACAATGGCTCAATCCGTAAATGAGGACTCACTAAGGAAGATGCAATTAGTTTGAAGAAAAAAATGAGTGAAATGATGAAATCTTTAGAGTAAAATATCCTATCCCTGGTTGGGAATAAACAACCAATTCAAGACAAAGCGGATGAACTTCCTGAACAAGTTCCAGTCAGCATAGAAGGCTCTTGTTCTGCTATTGAATAAGCCTTTTAGCATGAGTTATATATTGATGGAGATCCTTCGCGTGTGGTTGCAATAGGACGATAAATGGAAGGAGGGTTAACCATTCATGGTGTTCCTCTACCGAAGGATTGCACATGTGTCGTGGTTGGTGAAGCTAGCGATCCAAATGCATAACTGCCTATACCAACTACAAAAGTTCAATTTGTAGGAGAGACTTTAGACACATTTGTGACTGGTCTAGAAATCTAATCTTGTCATACGTTGGGCAACAACAAGTACTGTATTTTATTCTTTAATAAATCTTTTATATAATTTATAAATTAATGAACTAAATTTTTGCATATGTTTATTTAAGTTATTCCAGCGTCAAAAGCAAGTGCAAGATCCTACTATTCATGAAGATCATGACATGGAAGAAGAAGACGATGATCCTATGTCAAAGCTTTTTGCCATGTTGCCTAGGTTGAAAAGAAAACCAAAAATAGTACAATCGGACTTCACAGTATTGCATTCGAAATATGGTACCGATTTACATTAACTTCAATGATGTATTTGAGTTGATTGGCGGAGAACGGATGTTAAACATTTCTATCATCCAACTACGGTGCATGTAGCTAGTAATGTCTTATATATTTACCATATAAAAATATACAACAATTAACTTATAATGCTTTATCCTAGGTATATGGACATAGTGAGTGTGGGGCAAAGTCGATCATATGTATATGGATTTCTTGAGCCCCAAGCCATTCAAAAATATGGGAACACAAAGGTTAACATACAACAATACATGTAAACATGGATGTCTAGCTCCCAAAGGCATGTTTATTTGGCTCCATATATTGAAGAGTCAGTTTTACCAAATCTAGCTTTCTTTTTTCAAATTTATGGTAATTACTGACCTGATCATTTATCTTTCATTGTAGGTCCCATTGACAACTAATAGTGATCATTCCTAAAGATTGCCTTGTTGTCTGGTTTTTTTCTCTTCATAAGAAACCCAACAACGAACTGAAAAACTTAATTCAAGGATAATGATACAACTTTCATATCATCTAATAAGTATATAACAATTATGACTAATGTGTCATCAATTTAACCTGGGTGGCAAAAACATTTTATATCAAAGGAAAAGGCAAAATCAAGTTCAAATTATATATCCTATGGTGAGATATCATTTAATTCTTAAATTAATTATTTTGTGTACAAGTTATATGATATGAAATTCCTTTCTTTTATTGTAGTGCAATAAACATATTAGTTCATGGAAATGTGGGTACTACATGATATATTGGATCAAAGCAATCATCTATGCATGAATTTATGATAGTTAAACAACAATAAACACTTATAACTAATGCACGAGTTCTACAATTTTAAATACATCATTATTTCTTTTATTAAATTCATAATTTCGTTTCTTTATATCCTTCCAATTAAGAACTTTAAAAATTTTACAATACCAAGAAACAAATTTCCAAATAAACATAAGGATTTTAATAAAAGTAAAAAATATAAAATAAGACTCACTCAATATAACAAGTATCTCAATATGCATCCATCAATCCCATTTTGATCCATTTTGCATTAGTACATGCTAGTTTATAAAACAAAATCTGAAAAACAACTATATACAACATATTATAATAATATTTTTGTTTTATAATATTTCACATTTTTGTTGCACTCAATTAATCTATCATTGATAATAACATTAAAATAAATAGGTTAATGTAAGATTAGCATTTACTTGTAAATAAATATGTTATATTAATTCTTGTACAAATATGAAAACATAAAAATAAATTATTGTTTAAATTACGTACTAAACAATTATAGTAATCAAACAATGTTAAATCTAAAGGATACAACCATAAAGTAAAGGAATAAAATAAAAGATTTATGCCTGATTTAGAAATTAAAATTGATTTTTTTTATTATGAATATGCGAGCAAATCCCTCCTGCTTTTCTTGACAGACTAGCATGTTGGTCCGAATGAGCCGTCTCACAATATCATTTCTAAAATCAACTTGAATAATAAAGTTTGATCTTAACATTATAATAAATATTAATTAACATTTGTTTTTATTCTTATGTTGGAATTAATGAGAGAGATATGAATCTTAATTATATAACTTGTAGTGTAGACATATATCTATAAATATCCTTTTCCTTTTAAGAGATGAACACGGATAAATGGTGGTATAGATTTCATCTAGCTTTGAAGATGACGAGCAACCATTATAGTGTGGGAAAAGTCAAATAGATATAATTGAAACATCGATGAATATTAAGCATGCAGAAATAATTGTGGAGGGGTGTTTCTGATATTATTCAATGGAACATGTTGTTTAAAAGCAGCACATGGATAGTAGGAGTGGTTGGCTAAAATATGCACAAAGTCGATGAAAATCTTGTACTCGACAAAACACTATAAGAAAACAAAGCAAGATGTCAAAAGCTAGACCTTAATTTTCTTCACCATGCAGAGTGAAAACACACCATATCTTAACAAAGTCAAATTCTTCACATGGATGCTAACACTCTGACAGATCCAAATTTACTTGGGAGGGAAATCATTATATCAGAGCATCTCAAAATTAGGGTGAATAAATAGATATAATAGAAATAGAAATAGAAAGCGAAAGGAAATAATGATAAAAAAAGGACAGATATAATTAGATGTGCACTGAAAAGCTTATTCAAAAAATCAACACATATTTATATTTATTATACAATAAAAAGTGGTGTACAATGATAGCCTCGTTGAGACAATAGTTTAAAATGGAGAGAGGGGAAAGAAGAGACAGCTAGCATACAACTGTTTTCTAAATATAGCTAAACGAAATGGGCCGGATTGGATTAGTAATTTAGGGTTATTTGAAGTACATATATTTGACTCCAATATAGTTTAACAGTGTTGGAGGAAATTATGAGTTGAGCATGGATTTTAACAGGTGGTACTTGAAGAGGCAATTAATGATGGAATTAACCATGCCTTCTATTTGAGAGACATGTTGACGAGTAATGATTAGAAGGATATTTACCATTCATGCATGTTTCTTGGGATACAAATAAAGATTACAGAGAGGAGACATTAATAAAAAACTGATTTTCTAGCTAATCTTGGATCGCAATGTGCCATTATCATTGCATGCTTAGCTTTTATTTCCCCTGCCAAACAAATGCATCATTGCAACACCTTCTCCCAGAACCAAACCGAAGTTTTACAAGGGATAAAATACAAGTTTCAACATCAACGTTTGCTCACCTACCTACCATCGTACAATATTTTTCATTTTATTTAACAATTTTTTATCGTAGAAAATTTACAGCCAAATTGCATGGAATTTAGAAATAGTAAATAAAACAGTTTTTTTAATCCATAGTTTGGAAGAAAGTGTTGACTGCAAAAGAAGTGAAATGGAAAATGAAGAAAAATAGGAAAGCGGGCCCCATTTCCTGGTGCTATAAATAATCAATCATTTTAGCTTCACACCAAAGTCGCGAAACTCCGCAGAAAGGGAGTCTCTCTCTGCAACTACAACCACGCTCTCAGTCTTAATCCTTTTCTATTTATATAACTCCCAAACCCAACCCAAATCGCATTCAAACAGCAATGGTCGACGTGGACCGCAGACCCACCGGTCCCAACCCGGCTCACCTAGCCGGTCTCAGACGCCTCTCGGCCCGAGCCGCTTCCGTTTCCGCCCCAACTGTTCGTAACGGCCTTCTCTCATTCTCCGCTCTCTCCGAGAAAGTCATAACCCATCTCCGCAACTCGGGCCACGCCGAGTTCGCTCGCTCTGACTCACATTCTGACCCGGTTCTCAAAAAGCAGAGATCCGTTGCAGAGAAACAATCCGCCTCCAAATGCCCCATCCCCACTTTCTCCCGCCGCAGTCTCGATGCCGCCGTCGACCGCCGCCGGAGAGCCTCCCCGGAGTGGCTGGAGGGGTACGTGGGGCTCATGGGATCCGTGCTGAGGGAAGGAGGGTGGAGCGAATCGGATATATCGGAAATGGTTTCCGGGTCCGGTTCGGATTTGGGTTCGGTTTTGATCGATAATGAAGGGGTAATGGATGAGCTGGTTTCGAAGGCGGAAAGGTTTTCGGAGTCGTTGAGGAAATCCGGGTGGAGCTCCGAAGAGGTTTCGGATGCTTTGGGCTTACCGGAGAAGGAGCGGAGACCGCCTAAGAAGGTGTCCCCTCAACTGGTGGAAAGAATAGGGAAACTGGTTGAGTCGGTTTCCGGTCATGACACTTGGATATGGAATTAATCGCATTTGTATTTGGTTTCACGATTTACTTGGAAAGTGGAAATTGCGTTGTAACACGAAACGGAGCGAACACAATAAATAGTAGGTTTCTAAATTACAGATGTGTATTTGTACAATCGTAATGTTCTGTATAGCTGTATATATAATAATAAAATCATGATAAACAATCAACACTAAAATACTATATTCGTGTGTTTTTCTTCTTTTAAATTTAATATTCTTGCTTCAGTGTACAAAGATTAGAACATAAGTGTATGAGTGGAGAAGGATAGAGGAAAAAAGAGAGGAAGCACGTGATTGGGGTGGTTGTTGGGGAATAAGAAGTGAAGTTGAAATGGAATTTTTTGTGGTTTGGACTATTGTCCTGTTTTGCAAAGAATTGTGGGAGCAGAACATAAACTTAATTTAAGAGGTGCTCGTGTAATGGGGCGTGAGAAACGCAATTAGGTAGAGTTAACTATATAATAAAAATGGGAAAAGAGTCATATGCATTATAGCCGAGGTTTCTCAACCACGCTAAAGGATAAGCATAACTTTACATTTGCAAGTTTATGAAAACATCTTGGTCAATATCACCATTACCGTGCTTGTGACATGTCCTGTCAAGAGTCTCTTCTAATCACTTACATGATAAGAAGATGATCACTTTTGGCCTTTAATTATAATATAGTAAAAAATAAAAGGTTATTAAAGAAAGGTTATGCATGATAAAGTATGGAAGTTAAGGGTAGCAGGAGTTTAGCGATTTTGAATGGTTAGTGTCTGGGAACCAGCAGGCACAGCACGAGAATGGGTCCAGTGGTGAAAAGTGTTATCAGTGTTGATAATGAAGACGAAGGATGGGAATGAAGGTATGTCAAAGGTTTGTGTCATGTATGTCTGGTGTAGAGGGTCATGGTGGTCACCACTTCATGCAAACTCAGACACTAATCCAGTGGTTGAGATTGTGACCATATCATCTTCACTCTTTAAAAACACACACACACACACATATATATATATATATATATATATATATATATATATATATATATATATATATATATATATATATATATATATATATATATATATATATATNATATATATATATATATATATATATATATATATATATATATATATATATATATATATATATATATATATATATATATATATATATGGATTAATAGGGATTTCACATCTCATTTTCTCATTTCTGCATTCATATCAATTACCTTCTTTGCTTATGATTCATGTTTGCAGTAATTATTTCTCCAGCAGGAATAACAAGTGTTTCGGTTGAAAGGATCCAAAGCCGATTATCCACCCTTCTTCACACTCCTCCGATCGTCCATTTTCTCATTTGTTCTCTCCCGATTAGTGATTGACCTGAATGCTCAAGTCAGTTATTTTTTTCAAAGATTTTAATATCATTTAAAAAAAAAGTTTTATCTTGTATTTATAACTTTCATAACCATCAAGCTCATTATGTATTTAATACAATATAATTTTAGATATTATAATTTGTTAATTATCTATTAATATCGTATATTCATATTTAATATGACTATTAAATTTATTAATTATTCATTAATACTTTCAACTTACTTGCTTATTGTTATCGCATAACAAATCGGTTACTTCAATTATAAATCTGTCGACTGTATGCCACGAATCATGGACAGCTTCGGAGAGGGCTGGTACACACTATATAGTACAGCAAGTTACCCACTTTTTGCATGAATTTCATATTTATTTTCCGTTATAATCACTAGGTTTACATCATCCTTTGTAAAGCTTAACTTTGAATTAATTTAGTTTATAAACTTGATTTTAGTTACAATTATTTTTATTTGTATACTTTTACTAAAAAATAAATGATATTTAAGATGACATTGGTTAAAGAAGGGCAGGTCTTGAGATTCTTTGTCAAGGTTTTCTGATAACACAAAAGAAGCATTCTAGAGGAATAGAACTTGTGCCCTTGAATAGTTATCGCATTTATTTGTGATATAAGTGCCATATTTTTATTTATGCTAAATTTTATATTGCTTATCATCAGTTCATGTAGTTTGATCGGTAATCCATTGGTTCGAATACTCACCCTCCACTGAGTTGATGATCGGTTCAATTTTTAAAACAACTAAACGAGAAAGATTTTAGTTACATGAATTTATATGAAATTTCATAAAATATTATTGTCGGAAATAAAATGTAATATCACATTGTTAATATATTTCTGGTGAAAACATTAGAGAATGTTTATTTATGATTTCATTTCTTTCTTTTTTTCACTTTTTTTTTTCTATTGTCCCTTTAATTTACAAAGTGTCATGTTTCCAATTCATATATTGTTTCAAATATTTGAAAAAAAAAAACAGAGAAAATAATTTTTCTTTTGTTTCCTTGACTTCATAAACATTTTAAAATAAAATAAGTTATAGATAATATGACACTTTTCTAAATTAAAAATGAAAACATGAAATTAAATAGGAGTAAAAAGACCCTTATTTAGAAGCCCTAAAGCAAAAACTAAGGCTTGGTAGGGGCAATATTTGAGTTTCATATATCACAAGAAACATGATAGATAAGAATCTGTAAGAATCTTGACAAATGAGAAAATTACAATGAACCACAATATAAAGAAGCACAAGAGAAAAATATCAAAAGGGAAGAACATGAATATGTAACATCATTGGATCATTGTTCTTTTAATTCAAGGTCTACTGCTAGCATAAGAAAAAGCCTACCCGTTTAAGGAACATGACCATATTATTTGATAGAAAAACAATTGTCGGAAAGAGAAAATAAAATGAATAAATTGTACTATAACTTATGAGATACAAGAACACAATGACAAGAGATACAATGTCAATTCTCACATAAGAGGCTGGTAACTACATTTCTCGATTGATTTGGAATATAACTACAATTATTTCTCAAACATTGATTTGAGATACGTACATCTTTCATCTTATTAATGTATGAAAAAGTTACCAATAGTCCTTATGGTCAAAATGAAAGGAGTAGTCCTATGTCTAATCACAATAAGATATGGTTTTATAATTTATCTATTGTGTCAACTAGTACAATCTCTCACTTAGTGAAGAACAAAGATTAAGACTTAAATAGGGTTAATCCATAAGTCATGAACATTGTACAAACTCAAAATTTCAATTATTTAAGTTTTAGCATAAATAAATAAACATTTATCTTGATCTCATTCTTTGTCAAAATATTTTCATCTTAACCTCGATTAGACTATTTCAAACTAGGTTTTTGTATCTTTAACACAGTTTCGCTCCAAATTAAACTATTTAATTTGCTATTCTTATATTAACAAGCATATAGTTTCATTCTGTAAATCACAATTGAAAGTGAAAAAATTTCTCAGCTTAGCATTGCTTACTCCATTCAACATTACTGTGGTGCAAGTTTCAGTCGTGTTATAAATCTATCTAACAAATGTTATTACACAAAAAGTATTGGAGTGGGGTAACGAATTTATACCAACAATCCCTCTTAAAAGTCCATATAAACATGTAACATAACTTGATCGTTGTATAATTCCCCACCCAAAAGTAACGCAGATAGTGCTCTACAAATTTAAATCTGCTCTGTATAACTTTTCCATTACTTACAAATTGCCACTGAACTGAACCACTCACGCTTCCTGCAACGTCAGAGGCCTTTCATTCTCTGAGATTCTTGGAACAGATCTTGTCACCTTAACACGAAATGAAACCTGCAGACAACTTGGATGCTCAGACATCATATGCATTAATTGGAGATTGTATGTTATTGTCAGTAAATGAGCAGAAACATTTTTCTCAGAAAAAATGAGAAGGGAAATGTGGAATGTCACTTGAATAACTTTGGTGCACACATCTTAAATAAAGTAATAGTTTTGTTTTAAACCTTTAAGTGTGAGATGCAGTGTGAACAAGTAACCCTACTCAATGCGAGATTGAACCATCCAACTATTAATGTGCAATTCTTATAGGCTGTGAATGAAACTAGTCATCAGTCAAAAGAACAAACTAAGGCTTTCTGATATAATGATTAGTGGTATCTCATATACCTAGTATAAGGTCTAGAAGGTACAAATGTGTAATATGAAAACTGCAACAACTTTTTATAACCTCTCATCTCACCTTCTCAGAACCAAACTGAATAGCATCAGATGGGCGAATGCGAGCAGGATAATTAGGGGGTACCCGGTACTGCTTTCCCTCATTGNTGAAAACATAATCAGAATNATGTTAAATAGATTTGTNAAGAATTTAAAACTTCAAGTAAAACAAAGTACTTTTTATTTCTTTTACTTACTCAATGATCCAGGTGCCATGTTCACTCCGCAAATCAATCAAGAAGAAGGCACCATCCTTATAGTTAATTCGAGCATGCCTTGGAGAAACCTTAAAAAGAAAAAAAGTGTTGACTATGTTACATGATGTTGAAGAGCATCGTGTGTGGAACCGTGTTTGATTCAGGTCATGATAAATTGTGCTACCTGAGATGAAGGTATTGTAACTGAAGTGCCAGGATGATCTTGCGCGGGTGCACTCCTGCAATTACAAAAACAAAAACGAAAATAGGTTGAAATTAGGCTTTTTTTTTTGAAAAAAAAAAATAGCAATGGAACTGCACAGAAATAATTGATGACCAGAAATTAGGATCATCGTTCAGGTTTCAAAGGGTACATCTAAAATCAGTTCTAAATAAAATGTATGTAAAATATAGGAACTATTATGTCATTGCATTGTGAGTAAGTGCATTAATAGGTATACCCGATTATGAAGGGTTTCATCTCATTTCGACTTAAAACTATAGGCTTTGAAAGACTTGTTCCATCTCCATGCGGTAATAAAATCCACCTAATTGAAACAACAACGATGGACCAAAAGTTATGTGATCTACATTTGTGGTTAGAAACATGTAAGAGATGATTCTCATACGTATTTAGTAGAAGACATACTCTCCATTAATAGCACGCTCAAGGGCTTCATCATCTTCAAACCATCGGCGTAATTTATCATTAGCCTTCATAAATAATCAAATATCTATCAAACTCCAGATCACAAAAAATCCGATAGATGTGAACATATAAATTATACCAGATATACATTATCTTCTCAGCAACAAAGTACAAAAGTAACTCTATTTGAGCAACGTACTTTGTCTGAGAGCCTGCAACTTAGTGGTCTACCCTCAAGTTTGGAGCTGTAAAACAAGCATCATTTTTCACTTGTAAGCAATGAAACTACACAACTTTACATATGATCATAAATAATATTTCTGTCTTATTGGACATAATTAAATACTGAACATTGTTTTCAATATAATCAGTTTCTTGAAACTTCTCATCATGTATCCATTGGCACAGATTTATAACTGCATGTTGAATGAGATGACAAGTGTATGAAAAATAAAGCAGTCTACCAACAAAGAAAAATGGGCTCTAAACATTACCTATTGCCACCTAAGACCCAGCTCAACATAGAAGGCATCATGATGTCAACGAAAAACCTTCCTCCAACTCTTCCAGGATGTGGTATGCGAAACTTGGTCAAAAACTGCAGAGTAAGGGAAGCAACAATGAAATGTCAACTTCACTGTACTTTTCATTCTCTTATTGATAAAATTTGAGTTCTTACTTCTAAAGGGCCAAGACCAACACCCAAATATGCCTTGTAAGTTGAAGCCATGAGAGCGGCCATTCTAGCCATTCCATGAATAATGGCAACTCGTAGTCTTCTTTCTCTCTCGTAGCTGGAAGTATTAATGGAAAAGAGAGAAAAGAGATGGGCACCAATCACCAAATAGATTTACATCAAATTTACTGATTTGTAAATGATGAAACATTAAACGGTCTTTCTGTTCAAACTAAGTTGTTAATTAATTAATTAAATCATCATTAGTTTTTGCATATACGCAAAAATGGTGTCTTACCTCCTTAGGGAAGAATCAATGTCAATTGGACTCCCTGATTTAACACTTTGTTCCCATGCATTGTCCAACTCCAATGCAAGTTGATAACTGTCCTGAAATGATAAAACAAGATTGTTAGAAAAGGTTTCTGCCTCACTTTTCAAGTGTTTCTTTTAGTACCAGTCCCCTTTGGAGGCTCATAGGGAAGTTGAGATGGTTTGACATTGTAGATCTCCATCTCCTCTTTAAGTATAAAATATTTTAAATTTATTCATGTTTCTGTGAATAGTGTATATCTATCATCAGAGGCATGGCAATAAAATTGTTTATTTGAAACCCCTTTTAGTTACAAATTTGGATAAATATACAGCTACAGCATAGTAAAGATACCAATGAAAAAGACTAGAGGGTATAATAGTCATAGTAGAAAATAATCTTTCATTACTTTGTTGAAAAATTTAATTTTGATTAAATCACGGATGAAATTTATGACCAGAAATAGCATTGTGCTCACTTCTTAAAAGTATGGTATTTAAACTGAGAATTTTGATTTAGCTTGTACAATCCCCCATCCTCTAATCTAGAACCCATATTTCATTTGAGAGAGGATGAATAGACAAAAGCCTGTCTAGATACAAAGAGAGCATTTGAGAGTTTGCTAATGGAAATATAGAGCTTTTTTCAGTACAGAAACTCTCAAAAGTACTTATAACCTGTATCCATACAAAGTTAAAATACCAAATAAAAAGAATAAATATGTACCTCAATAGCCATGCACCCTCCTTGGCCCATGTTTGGCTGCATGGCATGGACGGAATCCCCAAGCAAAGTCACACGACCCTTTCCCCATGTCAATGTTGGTATCCTGTCATATATGTCTCTTCTTAGAATTGCATCTTCTTCTGTTGCATGTATGAGATCTACAGCATTGTCACACCAACCCTCAAATATCTTAAGCAGCCTTTCCTTTTTTCCTGCCATGAAGAAAGAAGACGATTTAATTTACTTTCCTCTTGAAACTCCTGATTCAATTGATTCCTCAGCTTCCTTGAGAGTTTCCAGTGTAATAATCTTGATGAAAATATCATGATGTAAAACTACTTGTATGATGCAAGTTTTTTCCTTCCTTTACCATTTCTTCATTGTGACTTTTGAGATGAACTACCATTTTTCAATATATTCAATAAACTTTGGGCTCTCAAGTATGTCCTCATCCTTACAATCCACAGATAATAGTTTTCACCAAAAAAAATGGGAGGTGAAGGCAACGAACTATCAGAGGTTATCCTTGTTTTGGAGTTTTTTTGTATATAGTTTTTCTCTCCAACTTTTTCGCTTTTCTTCCCTTGTTTTTCTCTCACAAGCAACATCTATCTTCATACAATGTTAAAGTGTTAACAATGGAGGGGATTAAATTAGAGTAAATGAATAATAGAATTTAAAGGAGCAACGATGAGATAAGAATGGAGAAGAAAAGTTTTGTATATTATCAGAAGAAGATACTTTGTAGTTACAAAAGTTTCAACTACTTTAAATGAATTGAAAGAGTTGCGTTTATAGACATTGAGAGTCGCACTTCTCATTGAGTAAAAAGTAATCATTACAAGTGTTCTTCTTCTTGAACATGTAATGTGTTGGAGATTGAAAAAGTATAAAATATGGAGTAAAGAATACATCTTGTCAGCAATATAATTAAAGTATCTAACATAAATATTGCTAAATCACAAGAATCTAATTATATCCAGGATAATAGGGATTTGATTATATCCCTGAATCATAAGAATCTGATTACATTAGGTGTTGTTATTATATTTCCAAAATTAATTGTACAATATTGTATATATATATCTGATGTAACAATAAAATTATTCTATTCTACCATAATATTTGAGACCTCTCCAAGGTTATCAAAAACAAAATATTTTGATTAAATAAACAAAAACAAAAATGATGAAGAAGCAGATACAACATTTGACGAGGAAAGACCCATCAGACAATAAGCCCAACAAATGATAACTTCATCATATGAAAAAATATTCTTAAATTCTAATCAGGCGGCACACTTTAAAATTGTGATTTGATGTAGTTAGTAAACCACAATGAATACTATTTGATACATAATTAATGAAGCGCCCAAGAGTATCAACACCAGGTACATATCCAACAGCAATTCGTGCAACAAATGCAAGTATTGTTGTTTCAAAGGTGTGCAGAATGCTCTCTGCCTTGTTTTTTCCTTTTTTATACATAAGGCCGCTTATTGTTTACTATTTGTAGAAACTAGTAGCAACATATTTAATAATCAATGGTCACCAGCACAGATATAACCTGTAGCTCAAAATTTCAAACAAATAATCAATTTGCCATTGCCATGGCAGTTGAAAATACTTTCCAGGTTCAATTGATTCAAAGACAGAATCACTTATCTAAAATACACTAGAAACAATTTAAAAAAGTATGTCTATAAGTAGGCAATAAACAAAGTTTAACGTTTGTGAAGACTGTTTCTAACATGTGTCAAATCCCAAACACATAGAGAATGCGTACCGTTGGGGCCATCAACACCACCAGGAGGTTCTTTGTGGAATGCATACCATTGCATCTTTCCAGCACCAACATCTGAAGATACAAAGTATTGTTTGTGTCCCAAGAATACACGGTATCTTCCAGCAAAAAGGTTCAAGTAAGCTTCTCAACTCAATATAAATACATATACAATACATGAATTGTGGTCAACATACCCAACAGTTTCAATGTCAGCAGGCACAAAATCTGCAATGCCAGTGTAACAAGTATAGCCAGAGTAAACAGCTTCTTTGTGCCCAAATAGTTGCTTCCTCACCTATACATAAAATCTACAATTAGATTAAATGAAGAATATATAATTGAACATCTTACAAAATGACTGAAAGAATTCACTACTTCACAATGCAAGAACAAGGCTAGCACACATATGAGCTCCACTGTACTTCTCATGTTTAGGCATGACTTTCGTTTAATTTCATGTGGGAAAAATTATTAGCTCAAGAATAAGATCATAATCAGAGAAGAATTAGTAAGACCTTCGACCATATACCATCCGCTCCAACCAATACATCTCCTTCATATTTTTGACCATTCTCAAGTTCTACTGTTACCTGAAATTGTGGAATGCTGGATGAGAAAGTAGTAAATGTCAATCAATTGATGTTTAATCATATTAGTCAGCCAATGCATATTCAATAAGAAAGAAATAAGAACTCAATAAAATTCATACATAACAGATAGCATGAGGAGAATCTTTAACAAGCTCTCTTTAATTACCTTGTTTCCATCATCCACAAAATTAACAACATTACTAGCATTCATAATGATATCTTCCCCAACTGCACGGGCAAGAATCTCTTGTAAAACCATTCGACTAATGACCCTTGTGACTGGAAGCCCACGTTCCACAGCAGGAGTGAATGTATCAAACTTGACATACCTGATGACGAACTATATATCAATTCATAGCGCAAAGTGCTATATAATTTCTTTAAGAAAATTATAGAAAGATTTTTTCTTCTGAACTTGATATTAAAGGAGCAAGATTGTTGTCTTGGAAGAAAGGTAAATTTACATTATCATAACTACCCTTTTCATGTTTGCTAGAATAGAAGTGATTATATGATTAATTATCTTATTAAGTCACTGAGCTTCCCAACTTTAAAATGAAGAATTTACTCAATAAGTGTAATCAATCTCATTAACAAGCAGGATGTTAATAGACTTATTAACTAGGAGCCCCGATCCACCCACTGTAAAATATCTGAATTAGCCATCCAGTTGAGTTTATTGCTGCTGTTGCTACATTTCAGAGTTTTTTTGGTGTACAACGGTCATGGTAATAAAGTATGCCCAATAAAAGTTCTCAATTGATATTAATACACTTCTTTTCCCTCAGCCCTGGTTTTTTTTTTTTTTCCTAAATTAGTTTTCCTAATAAAGTCTTTAATGAGGAAATATTTAATAAATAAGAATGTACTTTTTTTTGCCTTCACTCTTAGGTAATGAACATGCAAGGGGAGTGTTCAAAATATCATCATCTTGTAAATGTATCATCTGTTAGATTCTAATTAGTGCTTTCTGATAAGGATATGACTTAATTTGTTTCCTTTAATAAGGATATGACAGAAGATTCTAAGCAACATAATGATAATATCAACTTTCAAACGATCATGCAGATCAAATGTGGCAAATAGGTTTCAACCACCATCTATCCTAATGTTGCCAAGAATGAATACCGTTGCCTCACAGTTCAAACTAATCAATTGGTTTCTGAGGGTCCAGCTTCAGCACCTTAAATGCCTAACATTTCCCATTCAACATTGATTAAGGTTAAACTAATCAGTATGAGCATCCCTGTTGCATGCCTAAAGATAGAACAAGAAGAAAAACGAAGACACTTAAATCACTGATTCAATTGAAATATGAACTTAACCTTTTCACTTACCAAGAACCAGAAACCCCATCAACAAGTCCATTGATTCTATCACCCGTAATGCAACCAACTCTCATAACTTCCTCTGCAACCTCTGAATCTATAGCTTCCAAAGCAGCCAAAGCATTGCTCTGAATCTGAATTGGACCCCTATACTGTCCCTCCCCTCTTACAGCACTCAGGTCCTTCTCAAACACCACCACATCAAACCCCTTTCTCTTCGCAGCCAACGCAAAAACCAACCCTCCAATCCCTCCACCAGCAACAAGTACCCGAAGCTGCTCCTTTGAAGGGGCCCCACTTCCACCTTGTGACGAGGGTGAAACTCTTGGTGGAGCCTCTACCACGGCACCTTTCACATACATCACTTTTCTCCTCTGCTTCCTGCTTCTGCATCCCAGGGGACAGTTATAGCCAACAAGAGGTGAAGCATCCAATGGAAGTTCTTTATTCAAGGGAACTGAGAAATGGGTTCTTGAGAAAGCGGTTGTTGAAGGGTTAAGAGAATTGTAACACAAAGTAGAAGCCATGGTTGTTGTTGCGTGTGTGAATGTGTATATCTTGTATGGCTCAACTCAACTCAACTGAAATACTAGGTTGATCAAGTGAAGTTATATTTATATGATTACAGGTTGAAGTTTTGACAATGAATGGAAATAACAAAATCTAATGACGGAAAAACATGGAGAACAGAATCCGTGGTTTAGAAAAATCAGGTAGATGAAAGTTTTGTAATTTGTAATTAACGTTTGAGAAATGAGTGACAGTGACAGACAATAATTGTGGTGATGGATGGTTGTGGTGTGTATGTTGTAAGGTCGCCCACGTAGGAACAATCTAAAACAGGATTGAAACCCATAGACTGATCAAAATATCCATTTTTATTGGCTTCTCCTACTTTCATTTGTGGATAAGGACGTCTATCCATTCCCTTAGTTTTAAAAATGGAAAATCAAAATTCCTTATAATTTATTTTCTTCTGCTTTCTCACAAAAATTATAAATCATAATATCTAAATTCAAGACAAACTCACACGCTATATAATTAGAAGCCATGATTTATTTTCCAATTAGAGATATTTAATATTTTTCCAATAGATTTATTTTCCACATTATTTTTAAAATGATATTTTTAATAATCTGATAATATTATCATTATTATTATTATTATCAACCTTCTTAATTACTTATCCATTTCATTTTAAAATCAACATTTCACCACGATTTAAATTATTGTTATAATCTGAAATGAAACTTACATATTTATATTATTAATTTTAAATGTAATATAACTTATCGATACTATTACATAAACTGAATTTCTCTTTTTGGAGTTCATGTTTTTGTTTAATTTTATTTTTTAAATTATTATTTTTTAAAATTCAAAAAAAAAGATATAAGATTAGTCAAGGTTGTGTGGAATGTTAAGATTAGAGCTGTCAAAACGGGTAATCCGACTCGACCCGGTCCGGCCCACCACAGGTTGATCACTTAGTGAGCCAATCTAACCCGGCTCATTTATTAACAAGCCAGAAAAACTTGAACTTGACCCGACCCACCACAGGTTGGTGGGTAAACGGGTTGGCTCACTAGCCCATTTAATTACATTTTTTTAAAATAAAAAAATACAAACTTTCTGTAATTTAAATTTAAACAATTTTCACTTCCAAAAAATTATGTTAAAGACAATTCAAAATAATAATAAAAAGTACAATATAATCCAAATGTCATTAAAAAAAAACACAAAAAACATACAAATAAGTTTCTTATATTCATTATTTTTTGTTGTTGTTGTAACCCTTGACCCTTGTTCTTGTTGTCTCCAAATTCACTAATAAAGATTTTCCTAATATCAGAACAATTCCGACAATCAATAAAAAAGTATTAGTAAAAAAAAGAGAATCAGTACTCAACAACAACAAAAAATTAATACTTTAATTTGTAACATAATTTCCCAAATTCAAAGATATCAAAAAGAGCTTGTTCAAATAATGTATACTCAAATTGTTTAAATAAAATGAACAAAATCTTATACAAGCATGTCAGAACATGAAAAAATCATTCCATGTCTTCAAATTCCTCAGAACAAAAAACAAATTCGTAAATCCCTATTTTTGTCATTGTAGGGTTTTTGAAAAAAAAAGAAGAAGTGAGAAAACAAAAATGTGGAGAAAAGAGAAGAAAAAAGGAAGGGTGTTTTACCTGTTCCTTGAAGAATTTCAGTGAAGTGAAGGTGAGAGCACCGTCAAATGAGAGCAAGTATCGTGAAAGTGATTTATCAGAGCAGAGGTTACTTTTTTGGTATACAGAGTGAGTGAAGAAAGTATTTTAGTTTTTAGGATTTCATAAATAAAATAATAAATTAAAAAAATAAAATTAGGTAGGTGAGTTGGTGGGCCAACCCGGCTCACCGAGCCGGGTTGAAATCTGACCCGTATATAAAATGAGTTGTATTTTTCAAACCCAACCCGGACCGAACCTGTGACGGACCGGGTTGGCTCGCGGGTTGTGACCCATTTTGACAGCTCTAGCTAAGATAATATATATATATATATATATATATATATATATATATATATATATATATATATATATATTATAAATTACTTAAATTTCAACAAATAAATACATAGGAAAAAATGGTGCGTGAATTAAATTAAAATAATTAACAGAATAAGATATGAATATATTAATTAAACCAAAAAATAACAATTCAATCTCTCAATTAGACTTGTCAAATTAGTATATCTTATAGGACTTTGCCCTAATCTATATGGGTTGGGACATAATAAAAAAAACCCACAAGACCAAATATTCATAAAGCTATGGGCTAGGGCTAATGAGCTTTCTTTTAACATGTTGACTATTTTATTCCTAATAATATTCAATAGTTTTTATATTAAGTTAATATATTGATCTAACGGATGTTGTAACATTCAAATTTTTCATAGTATTTAACTACTATAGGATACATCACGATCTTGATATTTCACAGTAGTTAACTCGAGGAAAACATATAAATTCCTATTACAATAATTTATAATACAAAACTTCATATGTAGACCTTTTTATACTAGAAGGATACATACTACACTGAATCAAAAGAGTAAGATAAACAATATTACAAACAAAAGAAAAACTGAAACTTCCTACTCTAAGCTTATGCTCCGCTACCACCTAGCACATGCTCTCCGAAGACACCACCTAAGGTCACACCATTAAAGTGATCATTGCAAAAAAGAAACATACCCAAAGACAAACAACACAAAAACAAGGGTAAGATAGAGTATCAAAAGATTATACATACAATTTAAAACAATGACAACATACATGCATATTATGAATCAATAACACATAAATTTGTCCCTTCCACTTGAAACCCTTAACTATTCAGATAATGCATTGATGTCAGACTCATGGGGAACTTGTACCCGTGTATGGTGGAACAACCTTTCTCAGAAATAATAATAACCACATCCTCAACCACCACCAATAATTTCATACACCAAGGTTAATCCGTCAAACATCTATGACCAAAACCCATGACCATAGACTAGGACCTCCTGCTACTCTCACCGACATAATCACCCATCTCTACATGAAATGAGGTTATTGAGAGTGTCAGGATCATTCCCCATTCCAGGAGCCACTACTTCGATACATAACATAACATACTAACTAGGATATTCCTCCTTAGAATTCCTTTCTTACATGATACTAAAAATCCATACCTCACATATTACTTGAACATCATCATCACATCTCATACATAATCATATTCATATACATATACTTCACACAAACATTGCATACTATCACATTAAACAATCAGAAACACCCTTACAAGTCATTAGAAATCACATAATAACACAATTTTCTTTAAGACATCTTATTACCCACATTTAGGTAAGGAAAACAACTTTGAAACCCTCACCAACAACTCTGGAAGGGACCAAAACCCCTAAAACGACCTAAAGAATGTCCAAAACGGACATCCAAAACCATGAAAACTCCCCAAAATTGTTGCACTATCGTCCAGTAGGGCTCGAGCTCCCAAGGGTGGCGCTCAACGCTAGAACATCAATGTCCAACACTGGCTTTCAATGCCCTGAGCGGAACTTTTCGCATTTTTAGTGCTTAGTGCCCAATTTGGGCGCTCAAGCGTTGTCAATAAAATTAAGACTCAACTTTCTTATTTTGAACACTTTACCCCTAACTTTTAAAGGTTCCTAGGACCTTCTAAACACTATGAAACTTCAGAAAAACACATATCTAACTCAAAATTACCATTCAAAACCCAATACCACTTACTTAAGCTACCCAAACTCAATTCCACCTTTTCTAACTTCCATATATGTAAACCAACACAGAGTACAAGTCGTAATACACCAAATAACTGACTCCAACATTCCAGTTTACTCCCAAAGTTTTTGTTTCAAAATCTCACCATACATAACCTCATTTTTTTACCAAAAACACCTAAGAACTCACCCTACAAGCAAAACCAACCCTTTCTACACTAAACTTTTCTCATTTGACAACTTAGACAAGTCCTAACAAGTCTCCTAACACACTTCCAACTGTCAAACACAGTCCTCACTGCCTACCTCAAATTCTCACCAGTCAAAACCTCATTTTTACACTAAAATAACCTTCAAATTCAACAATTATCCCCTTACCTATTTCATACCATATTTCTTTAAATTTAACAATGCCTACAAGTATAAAATGACCTCAAAATGGTACTCAACCAGTTACTTCATCATTCCAACACTCAGTTATAAAATTCACCCATTAAAACCCTATTTTTGACCTTAAAAGCCCAAACAAAAAGACCCTTCTATAAACCAATCACTTTGCATTCAGTTTCAAGCATTAGAATAAATTCATTACACATAATCAATATAGTTTCACACCCCACAAACATACAATTCCAACATATAGTTTCATAAGATCTTCATATAGCCAAACATGGACATTTCTCAAAATTTAACTACAATACATAGAAATACAAATTCTTCTAACATAATCACAAACTAAAACAAAGGTTCTAGCTTCCCTTACCTTAGAAAACTCCTACCGCTCTAAAAACCCCCAACCGTTGCTTCCATTGCAAGGAACTTCTAGAACGACTTACAAATCACTGGTTGGTGTTTGAAGACAACCCTTAGAACCTCAATTGAACAAAGAATCAAGAAAGAGAAGTTATTGGCACATGCAAAATAGATTTTGCTTTGTATGATCATGAACCGAAGATATCAAGGAAAAAGGGTAAAAACTTACTTGCTCTAAATAGTAAATTGATCAGGTAGATTAATAGACCTTGTCGCAAGGATCGCCTGGACGCCTCATAATCATCAAATAGATGATTGAGGAGTCAGAAATCTTAAAGAGATGGTAGAGAGGTCAAGAGAATAGTGTTTTAAAGAGATAAACGGTGTTTTAGGTAATGAGACGAGTTTAAGAATTTCTATTTATAATATTGAGTTATTTTAAAATATAATACTCGGTTTCATTATTTTAATATACTTATAAACTCTAATACTATATTTTCTAGGTTCTTACCGATGTTGTAACTTAATCATATCTACTAGTCATGCATTCTTGAATCAAATTATACAATTGTATTAACATCTAGTTTCTTATTTTTATTTTTAATTTTATAAATTATGTGTATTTTTATTCAATTTTGATATACGAAAATGTTTATGTTTTATAAAAAATAATAACTTATTTGATTTTTTTATAGATGATTCTTTTAAGAAAAAACCATTTTTAAAAAACTGAAATGCACTTATAATATTTAGATGTCAAAACTAAAAAGAAGTAAAAAACTTATTTACATACAACTTAGTTTCACTAGTACAAAAATCATATTTTATGACGTACAAAAACGAACTATGACGTACATAGTTTTGTACGCTATAATAGGTCTACATATTTTATGACGTAGCAAAAATATACGTTATTTGAACATATTATAATACTTAAAACCTACCAATCACTTTTATAGTTCTTTGTCTCTGTGCACCATACCAATTTTTTTTATCTTCTGTTGTCCAAGAATATTTAATATTCTCTACATTTTAACCTGAGTAAAAAGGTCAAAATAATAATTTAAAGAAAGTTACTTTAGCTTAGGAGAGTGCTTCGGTGTTTGTAGTTGTATTCTGACAAATGAGTTTCTTGAGTGATCTTTGTCTTAACAACCTGTAATTTTTTAAGGTTAGTTTGAGATTTTTGTTTAATGACTATTTTCTTTAATATAGGAAACTGTTGGTCATTCTCAGCAATTGGTCCTGTGGAAGGAATTAATAAGATAGTGACTGGCGAACTGATTTCATTATCAGAACGATTGTGATACAGGATATAACATGAGATGCAATGGAGGAGGACTTATGGACTATGCATTTGAGTTCATCATCAACCATGGAGGCATCGATTCCGAAGAGGATTACCCTTACCGTGTTGTTGATGGTACATGTGACCAGTATAGGGTTAGTAACTTGGTCCTGATCTTTTAAGAAAATAATTGCTTCTAAAACATAGTTATCAATCAAATTCTTATGTTCCTTTGTTTTGTTTGTTTATTTTGCTAATGTGCAGAAAAATGCCAAAGTTGTTTCTATTGATTCTTATGAAGATGTTAATTCCTATGATGAGTTAGCATTGAAAAGGGCCGTTGCAAATCANTCCTTTAGCGTTCCTATTGAAGGAGGAGGAAGGGAATTTCAACTTTATTCATCTGTAAGTTTCCAATCTGATTTTATTCATGACCTGGGAAAAGAAGGTGTGCCTATTGCATAGAAAGAAGTAGAATGGGAAGATCCAAAGTCTAAGTGAAAAACATGTG
>NC_028357.1:27559644-27633920 GCF_000741045.1 Vigna radiata var. radiata
AGAAAACGGTCATGATTATTGGATTGTGAGGAATTCATGGGATGCTGATTGGGGAGAGGGAGGATACATCAAAATGGAAAGAAATCTGGGTAACAGCAGACCAGGAAAGTGTGGAATTGCTCAGTCCATTTTTTTTTATATGAATATTGGAAAAAATTGTGAGTAAAATTATTTATGTTCACATTCATTAAGAGTTATTTCTTTTAGAAACAGTGTCATAATATGTTCAGATAACGTAAACTTTTGCTACGTCATAAAATATGTAGACCTATTATAATGTGCAAAACTATGTACGTCATATTTCGTTTTTGTACGTCATAAAATATGATTTTTGTACTAGTGTTTATCAAAATAAATTTATAACAATTCTTAAAACATGAAACAATTAAAAGAAAATGTATTTTTACAATGGTATCTATATAAGTAATTTTTGAACTTATAAAAATGACTTATTTTAAATATTTTTTTTTTCAAAATTATCTTACTCTTAAGTTTAAACGGACTCAACATATATTATATTTTTAAATTTTCAAAATAATGATATTATATATATAAAATATAATTACAATTAAAAAAAACATTTTGAATAACTTTTTATAAAAAAAATATTTATATATTCTTTAAGAATAATATATTAGAAGAAAATATAAATTAATTTTCATTTTTCAAATTATACAAAATAATTACTACACTAATTTCTATTAAAACTATCTTTTTTTATTAGATAATAAAAAATTATCATTGTGTAATAAAATTCTTAAACTAAAATTTTTCTTGAGTATTCAACATAAAAAGAATATTAAAAAAATATCATGTGAAAATTTTTGGACAGATTTTAAAACAAATGAAAAAATAATTAAAAATACAATAAAAAAATGACTTAATTTAGTTTATTATTTATATAAATATTATATTAATATATTTTTTATTAAACATGAATTTTTAACATGTTATATTATTGTATATTATATATTAATCCATATTTGGTTAATCATGTCTTTGTAATAAATTTTAATATAATATTTATATAAAATTTAAATAAATAAAAAATTGGTGTGATTATTATATTATAACAATTAGATGCAAAAAGGACTTCGCTAATAATATATTTCTCAAATCAATAGGTCTAAGATTAAGTTGGATTAAGTTAATGGAGTGAGTCGAGGTTTTTGTTAAATAATGTCGTTTGTACCATTAACTATCACAAATTAATTAACTACATAGATCCTCTATAATTGCTTGGTTAAAATTATTTCTTCAATTATTCTTATATTCTTATATCTCAACATGATAAATTTTTTTTAACAATAGAATTATAGCTCTAGAGAGAAAAATATTAGTCATTTCAGGATCTTGTGCTTGAGTATTCAACGTATCATTATCAACTTATAAGTTGAATTCTATAAGTGAAGCTTTTGGATTGCCGAATTTAATTTCATGTGATAATAAATTATACTCATGCATGTATTATGTCTTTTATTGTAAGCTAATGGTTTTTCTTTTCTTTAACGGTACATTTATCCAACTTAGGAAATGATCAGTTTTATAAAATTGTTGAACTAGAGAAATTTTATAAGAAAACAGTCTTGTAATTGTTACATCATGTTTATGCTTAAATATGCTTATTTTGTTTTTTTATTTACATGGTGAGTCCATTTAGGATAACTTAACTCCCAAACACCAATGATATTCTAGGTTGTTATTTTCAACATAGTACTGATATAAGTTCAATCATTGGCAGGCTAAGGGATGGGTTGGGTTGATTTGTTTTTTAGAAGAAGTGTTCTAGAAAGCAAGATCTTAAAGGACAAATTAAAAAAAAAAAAATGAATGCATGAAAACAACTCAATGCATTTATAAACAAAGACACTTGGAGGCACAAGAAGCATACCAAAAGTAATGATTGAAGAAATTAAATGAATGAAAGTGACCACAAGTTTGAGGTGTAATATAGCACATTTCATCCATAGTTGTCACCCATAACTTTTTATTTTTGAGTATTCTAAGGATGACAATGTATCTATTTAGAAATGTGGTGTGTGATTCTCCTAGTAATCTTTGTGATATGTTAATGTGAACTCTTTTTCAAATTTTCTTCAACTTCCTCACACTTGATTAGACCTAGCTGGTTGTGAGGTACCATGTCATGTGGATTGGCCGTCCATAGTTTGACAAAAAAAAAAAATTGTTAAAGCTATAGTAGAACTTGTCATGATTGTGACTCATTTACATTCTTATCCTAATAATATTGAATAATCATCTTATTAATGTGTGTTTTTGTTATATACGAATCCGTTTATCATTAGATTATGATTAGTTTTTTTTATACCATGTTAGAATTTCCTTTTCAAGATCTTACAAGACTACGGAAAAGTTATTAATGGTCATAAATACTTGAATTAAGTCCATTATGCAACATATTTGGAGTTCAAATGCTTAGTAGTGAAATATGAATCATTATTAGATTTCTCAAATTAGTTTATCTAATAAGATTTGATTCTAACTCATATAAATTAGGGTTAAAGAAGTTCACAACCAAAAAAATCATTTATTAAAAAACTCACATGACTAAATATTCATAAAATCTTATAAACTAGGATTGTTTATAGATTTTTCTTAACATGTTCATTATTTTATTTCTAATAATATTAAAAAAATTCTTATTAAGTTAACATACTAGTCTAACATAACTTATTCATATCCATTAGTTATGTATTTCTAAATCAAATTATACAATTGTATTAACATCTAATTTTTTATTTTTTTAGTTTTATTAAATTGTATGTACTTTTATTTAATTTTGATATATGAATATGTTTATGTTATATTAATATTATTTTATAAAAATAATAGCTTATTTGATTTTTTTATGGATTATTATTTTGAGAAAAAAAATATTGTTTTAAAAATTGAAACATGCTTATTATATTTTAGATGTCAAAACTATAAATAAATTAAAAACTTATTTATATATAATTTTTAAAATATTTTATCAAAATAAATTCATAAAAACATTCAAAATACGAAAAAAGTTAAAAAAAATATATGTTTTTACAATTTGTATCCAAATATAAATAATTTCTAGACTAGTAAAAAATACTTACTTTAAACATTTTTTTCTTTCAAAAAAATTTTATTTTTAAGCTTAAACAAACTCGTATTATATTTTCAACTTTTTAAAATAATGACATTATGCATCTAAAATATGATTATAATTACAAAATTATTTTGAATAACTTTTTATAAAATAATATTTAGATTTTCTTTAAAAATAATAGATTAGAAGGAAATATAAATTAACTTTCATTTTTCAAAATCTGTATAAAATAATCATTACACTAATTTATATCAAAAACTACTTTTTTTTTATTAGATAATAAAAAACCAATAAAACTAATAATTGAAATTGCATTAAAAATGGATGAATTTAATTTTGAGGGGTCAATTCCACCCTATTCCAACCCATTGATGTGGGGGCTTTGAAAGTTAAAACTTTTAAAAAGTCTCTTTTTAAATGAGTCAAAAAAATAATGTATGGTTTTAGAGAAGATTAGAGTTAGCCCATGAAGTAGAAGCTTAAATGACAATACTAACTATATAAGATATCCATCCATAATTAATTTAGAGAAAGACTTAATCCATTCTAGAAGTTTGATCTAACTGAAGGAAATTAACAAGAGAACAAAAACTGGATCATACTCGATTTTTAAACATTTTTGAAGATTTACTTGCAGCAAACAATACTTTTGTTTGGTTTCAGCTTCCAAATTCTTGTGCAAATAATTCATATCTTTATGTATTATGGACGCCATCCATTTGTTGCCCTCATTACAAGCAACATTCTCACGTAATGCTAATACATTTTTTTTTAACAATAACTCAACAATCAAATAGTAAAAAAAATCCAATAATACATTAAAGAAGCAAAAATATTGATTTAGAATTTTATTTCTTAGGAGACTTTTGTAAAGAAGAAAATATTTAACTAGTTTGGTACAAAAGTAAAGATTAAGTCAGTTACATATTCACCAAGGCTTTAAAAGGATAGTTATTCTTGAATTTGAGAGAGCTTATTTGTATCACTACTTTAAATTGATATTTAAGAAAGGATTGTTGAAATAATAATTTATTTAATGTAATAAATTTAACCAGTTATTATTAGCCTAATGATTGGGAGGTTTAGTATGGTGTATACAATATTGTATAATGCAGATTGTAGTATTTTGTGCTGTGTATATTTATTTTTCAATTTGTAGTGAGATACGAATTTGTGCTGTTGGTCCTGTGGTGTTCACCTTTTTCAAGGATTTGGTATGGGTCTTGGGATTCTCAAATCAAAGAGAGACATTGGGTAAAGAATCTTAAATAGTAATAATAATTTTTTATATCATAACAAAACATATAAATTTAAATTCTCTCTCGAAAGGATACAATACAATGTTAAATTACACTCCGATTCATATTTAAAGATAGTAATAGAACTTAGTTAAGATCGGTTTGAAAAAGGGCCATCACCGAATACAATAATGTTAGAGGTGAAAATGTGTATGTGGAGAGGACAACTCCTCCTTCTTACCAAATTTGTAATCACAAAGTCACAAATGTCACCGCTGCTGTAATTAAAATTGAAGGAAATAGGGCCCTTTGATGGCGTGAAAAATAAAAAAAATGTGAGAGGCTGCGGTCCACTGCATGTGAGTGGCATTTGGAATATACAGAAGACATGACAAGTGCAAGGATGGGTTTGAAGCAAATCTACAAAATGTTTCACAGATGATGTCCACGTCTTGCTCCTTCTAAACCCACCTTCCTCACTCATTGTTCCATCTTCAATGAATGGTTCTTTTCCTATGAAAAATATAGTTACTTCGCTGGGGTTGGAACAACGTGACCTGTCTCCTCACGCAATATGTAACATGTCCACATTCCGGGTATGTCGATCACTGCACAAAACCTTGCTTATCATCGATTAAACAACACTCTCTTCACTACACAGATTAAGACAGGTAATTAACTACTACTACCGTGCTTAACCACAAATCAAGTTATTTAGTACCTACTCTTGATTTTCTCGTTTCCACTTTGTTGTCACATATTATAATTTGTTTGACAATTCTTACTCCTTGTTACCTGTTATTACCCTCTTTTTTGGTGTAACAAAACAAAGTGGTTGAGTGATGAAGCATGACTAGTCAAAATCTAATGTTGTTTCTTTTTGGGTACAACGAATCTGATCAGATTTAAGTACATCGATATTTCAACCTCAGTTAAAGTAGATTGCAGAAAGAGGCTTAACATAGATGATGGGTCAAAACATGCTCAGCTTTCCATTTTTGTAGTGAGATTTTCTGTTCTTGCATCTTCTCCGGTGCCTCTCTCGATCGGCAGTGTCATGAAGAAGAGTTCTTCATCTTCTTTCCAGAACTTGGGTTCTTTCCCAAGTCCAGGGGCACCATATTATAGAGAGAGAAACGTTGGGAGCCAAAAGGGGTGGAGCTCAGAGAGAGTTTCAAAGGCTTCAAGCAGCGGCGGCATCAGTAGAAGGCACACTATGGCAGGGTTGGTAACACCTTTCAGTGGTGGAAGAACAATGCCCTCCAAATGGGATGAGGCTGAGAGGTGGATTTCTAGTCCAGCTTCTGCCTATGCTGAGAGCAGAAGTTCCCACGCACAACTTCAGCGCAGACCCAAGTCAATAAGTGGCCCAATTGTGCCTCCTGGAGTAGCTGCTTTCTATTCAAATTACTCACCTGTGCTTCCACTGCGCCAAGGGTTGGTTGTCAGAAACTTGGTAGTGGGTTCTCCCTTCTCAACTGGGGTGTTGGCACCGGTTGCTGTTTCTGTTCACCATTATGATCCACATGATGCCACTGTTTTTGGTTATGACATCGACAATGGGATACAGTTTTCCACTCCTGTGCTCAACGAGAATGGTGTCGTGCTTTCTTCATTCTCCACTGCACCCACCACGTGTTCTGAACTGCCATGTGATCATTCATCTCCTATCTCTCAAGGTAATTGCAATGGAGTTCTTTGTCATCCTTAAGAAAATTAAGAGTTTCTGTATCCGGTCTAGTAGTTGATTTATATGTAATATATTAAAGGGGCTTTCTCACTATTAGTACTAAAAGCTTTAAGTTTTCTAAGGTAGAGTTTCACTGATACATTGCATATTTCATCAATGTAATCAAGTGATGATCGTTTGAGGAGAAACTGTTTCTGATTCGGGTTAGCTACTGTTTATACCTAGATTTTAGGGACACTTTATGCACACTGTGTTGTATATACAGATCACATTGCCCAACAAGACGAATTCATTCATAAACAAAATATACAATTCTGTTAATTGCTGTAACTAGGGCTTTGAGTCTTTGGTAAGACATCCTGGGTTTCGAAATTTTAGGTTCACTGTGAAATTAGTTTCCAATTTGAAGTTTAGCCACGTTTAAAACACTTCTTTCTTAAATAATGTTTAGCATGTGTTACCAACACGCTTATTGGATTCTGGGGCACATAATTTTGTACACCAGTACTTGTTGACATAGGAGAATCTACACGTTTAAAACTATTCTATTGTTTTAATTTGCAGATGAGAAACATGATGAAATGATGAATGAGGAAAAGGAGGAAAATGAGGAAAATGGAGCATCTAATTTGTCAAGATGTGACAAAGGTACCCAAATGAGCCCTGCAGAGACAGAGAATGATGCACATTCATCTCCTATGTCTTCTACGGCCACTTCAGCTGTGGATCAACAAGAATGTCATTCTCCTAAATTAGAAGTCAGAGATGTGCAAGTTGACAGTCAAGCTACTATTATCAGATGGTCCAAGAGGCATGGAACCAAATTGGCCAAAAAAGACTTACTGCACAGCAAAGACTCGAGAGAGATTAGTGCACAACCCCAGGCTTCATGTTGGGAAATTGACGAGCCAAACATAGACAATTCCAAGTATCTTGCTTAAATACTGAAAACCATATATTTTAAAACTCATTACATTAGTCCCTTTGGTTCCTTGGCCAAAGGGTAGCAGCAGAACAATTTCTGGATATAGAAACAGTTTGGAGGCTGCAAATGAATGCTTTTCAGTTCCTTAAGTCATCTTGGGCATGATCTTTCCATCTCTTCAATATTCAGAGATCAAGTGCATACGATGCTATTGTTTTACTCATGCATTTATCCATAAATTTCTGCTTTGGTGCAGGTTAAAGAGAGAGGAAGCCAAAATCATTGCATGGGAGAATTTGCAGAAAGCAAAGGCTGAAACTTCTATAAGGAAACTTGAGGTTCTTTCTGTTCATATCAATTAGTATATGGTAGTTTATTATACCATGTTTGTACGGAGTCCAACTCCAATTCTTATTCATGTTATCATTGGTGAAAGCAAGATATTGAATTTATTGAAGGAGGTTGCTATGTTTCAGTGTAAGCTATATGATGGAGCGGATAAAATATGTGTAGAAAGTGTATATATAGTACAACAATTTAATCTCTTCTGACCATGATAATATTTGGCACAGATGAAATTAGAAAAGAAGAGATCTTCATCAATGGATAAGATTCTAAACAAGTTGCGAAGAGCACAGCTGAAAGCTGAAAATATGAGAAGTTCAATTCCTGAGCAGCAGGGCCAAGAGGTTTCCAAGTGCAGAGTATTTTCGTTCTCCAAATATGCTCCGATGTGGTCTCCAGGCAGTTGCTTCGGCAGCAATGCTCAGTGATCGATCCCATGTAAAATCCTAAGTCATGAAGGTTTTGACCAGTTTATAAGAGAATATATTCAACATTGACTTGATGAGAATTTGATGTATTTCATTGTCACGTGTTAGAAAGCCTTACACCATTATTTGGACCTAGGTACCTATGTATTCTGTGTAAATAAAAACCAGTGGTCGTGGCCAACTTTCTTCTTTCAATTTTTTACTGCAGGCAAAATTATCATATGATTCAGAATTGTATAGGTAAGTTAATATCTACACAACCTTTAGTTAGGTTTTGTTAACTCTTGAAAGTTGATTGATTGCTTTGGACCTTAGTGGCTTCATTGAGATATTGATCTTAAAAAGAACATTTAAGTGAGTTAGTGTATACAACTTACATATTAAGTGTATCAAATCGTGCAATTAACAATAATGTACAAATAACAATAATAAACTAGATATGTCCAATTTGCATTGTCTAAACTTCATTGAGATTGGATTTCGTATACCAAATCAATATGAAAACACTACATAATATATTTTAAATTCTTACTCTAGCATTCACATTACTATTTAACATTCGCCCTACGTTCTAATGTTTTAGAAACAAGTTTAAACTTATTAATAAAAATCTTAATGTCTTAGATTTTTTTATTAAGAGTTTGTATTAAACATTTAAGTTCAGATGTTGAGAATGATGAATGATTAAAGCTTCACGTATAGAGTTAAATCTATTAATTGTTTTATCTTAATCTAAGTTATAATATCGTGTTCAATAATCAAATATTCACGAATATGCAATCAATAAATTATCATGCACATCAGAACGAAAATATAATATAAGAGTAATGAAAAAGAAATATATTGAATAGTAAAAATCACAAAGTTAAAATATATTACATCTAATTTCACGAATAAAGAAATCAATTATTTCTATACATTTTGAACATTAAAAAAAAAAAAACAATTATAAATGTGTCATTTCTATACCATGAATTTCTACTAAAAAAATAAATTTCAACTATGTAAGGTCTTCTATTTATAGATTTTCATAACTCACAATTTGACAAATTGATTTATTGAATGAGTAAACCTCTTTTCATTGGACATGAAATTTGTACTTAATTTTATATTTTGAAGTACCACATTTAAGAGCTTGCCTTACAGATCAAATTATTCAATTTTTTAAGTAGCTAAAGGACACTTAAAACAAAACTTACACGATTACATAACACATTGTCATTTGATACAACAGATATCTAAAAATGTGAGCAAGATATGAATCAGCAATTGTAAGCGGGCCTAGATTACAAAAAAGAAATAGTAGTTGTTTCATGCACCCCTCAAATTGTAACCTGCACTTCCTATATGTATGAAATGTCAAAACTAACTTTAAGGGTTTTGTAATTTATCTTTTTTCTTTCTTCTTCTCACCTGTTGTGTCCTTGCACGTGTGTGATCTTTGTTCTTCCTTGGTTGAGTTTGTGGTATCGCATTTGGAGTACTGGGTAAGAGCCTTGTAGCGGTGCATTGTGATGACCGCGTTTGGGAAGAGTTTTTTTTTTTTTTTTTCCTTTCCCGAATCGGTAAATCCGAAAGTTTACCGAAATGAGAAATTCGCAATTAGGTCCGTTGACTCACTTTTTTCTAACATGATATGGTGCGTATTTTGAAAGAATATGTTGTTTTCAAAATTTCTCACCAGACAAAAAATTGTAAGGAAAATTAGTTTTCAAATATACAATAATGTTAAAAACAAATATTTTTTTCAAATATGTGAGAAAAACACAAGAAAACGGTTATCAATAGAAAGTTACGAGTGTGTAGGCGAGAATCAAATAGATATGAAACAAAATATAAACATGCAGGAGATTAAGAGTAAAATATAGTTTAAATAGGTACCTATAATATGATTGAAGAGTTGTAATGTATGAATCAAATATATAAAGTGACATCGACAATAACAAGAGAAGAGTGACAAAATTATTTATATGTGGGAGGAAAGAAAGTTAAAATTAAATAGAGAGAAACGAAATATAAAATAGGAACGGCTTTGTAATAAATTTTAACCTACGTAATATGAACCATATTATATCAAACACTACCTAGAACATATAATTTTCACTTATACCTTATACTTTTAATTGATGTAATAAATAGATAGTAAACTAGTGATTATTTTTACTTGATCCAATATGCATATTAAAAAATGTTGATCAATTCAAGTATCTTCTATATGAAATCCAAACTTCAACCTATTTAGATTATGTTCACAGGTTGTAGTTTAATGAGTTAATTATTGCTATTACTATTTATAATAGTGTTATGTACTATTTTCATAGGAATATAAGTCTATTATCTATATTGATCTTATAAATATACTTAGCATCTTTCAAAAAAAACTCATTATCTCTTATAAGCCTTAATACGTACAATATTTTTAAAAATCTTAGTTCTTTTACTGATTTAAACGTTTGAGAGTCTTTTACAAATAGATATTTTATTTCTCAACAGAAGCATTTGCTAGTTAACATAATCAAAACCATCCTTAAGATCTTATTTCATGTTCATAAATCTGCGTTCAACATCCCAAATTAAAACAGTGATAATGTAGTATTAGTTATTTTTTTACTATTAGAAAAAGTATATACTCATTAGTTTGAAATCAGTTGATATAAATAAGTAATTCTAGTAATAATTAAAGTAATAAATGCCGACTTATTTTCCCAATTATGTTTTTACACCTTTAATCAATCAATATGATTTTCAGAGTCTATTATATATGGACCATGTTAAAAAGGAAAATTATTCCATTCTTAGATTCTTAGAAAAGAAAAAAGACAAGTCTACATATTAATCATGACTGTACACTGTTGATAGTTGAGTTGATGAATCAATCCAAATGTGAGGGAATTCCCAGGCGGGCAATATTAACGTAATCCTGAGTACCATGGGCTGGTATACCTGCAGGAAGTAGTAAGCCCAAAAGCCTAATAAATCTTAGAAGCCATCCTTCTTTGTACTCGTCTCCATATTTATACACAATAGTGAAGCTCCTTACAAGTTCCCACAAAGCATTAACCTTCATCGGTATCATAGCCTTCCACGAGAAGTAATTTTTGTTCGGCTCCTCTTGCACTTTCTACATTAATTTTGTCGGCAACAAATCACTTTCTGTATATATCTATTTAACGTAAAACATCTCTATTCGAGAAAAATACAAGTTGATCACAATCACCTATATATATGTGTACCTTGCCGTTATAGCTCCTGTCATAATATAGACATGATCCAAAGTGCTCGAATTTGAGGATGCCATCATCGAAGGGCAACCTAGGAACAATATCGTTGCAGTAAACAAACCTGAAATACTTGATGCTATAATGTTTCAAGTTTTTATCCATGTAACTTGCAAATGTTTTATTTCCAACTCTAGGTTGTCCAAACGTGTACACCCCTTCAAGTCTTTCCAACAGAAATGTTTCGTCATGCAGCATCAGCATTGCCGGAAAGAGAATTGCAAGAGCTCCACCAAGACTATGACCCGTCAAACTAAACTTTGCTTTATCATTTCCCTTCAAATGCTTCTTTAGTAAATCCCTTATGGAGTAATAGGCACGTGGACGCCTCTCATCGGTTTCGATTTCCTTAGGCCATATCAACTCTTCTTTGTTCAAGTCCAATGGTAACCCTAATGCTTTCATGAAACCCGAGTGGATTCTTCCTACACCAGGAATCTCAAACCATGAGATGTCGATATCAGTGGACCATGCATCAGCATCAAAGAGTTCGGTTCCTCTGAAAGCCACCATGTACCTATGCTTCTCTTCACTTTTTTCTAACATGATAAAACCCTGAGTTGTTGCTTTTTCTTGACAATCTGCAAAATTTCGACCACAACCAAATTATTAGTCTTTCAGAAGCTCATAACATATTCACACATTTAAAAAGTTAATTGAAAATGAAAATAAAATAAAATTATATATTACCATTCCAGTAGTCACGACATTCAACCAGCTCCATCTACGTGAGAGCCAAAAAATAGCATAAGATTGAGATACTCTCTAATTCAATTAGCTTAACATCTTTCTGGTAATTTAAAGACTGTAAAAAAAAAAAGTATTGATACTAAGAAACTGCGAATTTTATGCTACATGTACATCCTAAAATTGTTCTGCTTTCTTGAGGTAAATTTGCTTAGCTTCTATTACGGTTAATAACTTGTAAACGATAATTATTTAGATTCGTAATTATTTAAATTTTGTGTATCATTCTAAAGCCTGGTTATTAACAAAGTGAGAGAACCACAATATTACAGTGTAGAAAAGGATGAGATAGAAGGAAATTAAACAAAATTATAATATCTGATTATTGGATAGATAAAATGAGAATGAATGACAATAAAAATAATAGAAACTAATGAAACCTATTTCTGTGCGTATCTTAATTTTCTACCAAGTGCCTTGTTTATCTATAGAGAAGACAAAAACCAAAGTTCATTTCATCATATTACATTCTATTTTATTCAATTTTACATTTCGTTTCCGTCCCTTTCCATGCATTCAAATAAACTAGCTAAAATGTTTATTACAAAAGAAACACGAAATGTTATTTTATGTATACCTTCCAGTGATCTACCACAATATCATGAACGAAAGCTTTATTCTCGTACGATACTTTAGAAGCCATGACAGACAAAACAGCATTGTACCTGTCGGGGTCTTCAATTTTGACGCTATTGTCTAACAACTCTACTCGCTTGTCCAAATGACCAATTATTGACACATAATATTTAGACTCTTTATTCACTACCTCCTTCCCTGTTCGTAACAAAGGATAAAATACACAAACTATAAACTTCATTACTTACTCCCATTCAACTCTATATATCAAATGTGTTAGATTTTGGAGGTACTGTTCCTCAGAATATCAAAACATAAGGAGGAAGATGACAGACCTCGGATACAGTTGAATATCAGAATGAAGACATTGTTGTGGAAAGAAGCCTGAGGGTTCAGAAGAGACTCAATGATATCTCCAATACATTTTAAGATATTAGCCATGGAATGCAGTAGCTTTTGTGCTAATAGGGATGAAAATATACGCCACTTTGGGTAGAGCCTTGGCTCTACAATGAACTCAACGCAGTGCACAAACATCTTTTGTTGTAAATCTCTCCCAAACAAGACCAGACAGAGTTGAAAGAAACTCATCTTATCTGGTTTCAAGACCATACATTTGGTACGGGAAAAAGGACCACTCATGACTAACGAGAGAATAACTGGAAGGGAGAAGAAAAGAGAATTTTCGGATGCCTTCGATTGTCTCATCACTTCAACTTTCGCCACGTTTATTTATACGTACAGGAACAAGATGAACAAACATTGCACCCAATGAAAAAAAAGTAACAAACTAATAAATAATAAATAAAATGTGTTAAATTTTTTTTATGTTTCAAAAGCTATTTGAATCTCATGTTTAAATTGTTTGCATTATCAATACATTCTAATTTAGATGATAGTTTAAAATATTATTTAATATATAAAAAATAATTAATATAGTTATGTTAAAAAATATTATATTTATTTATTTTTAAGGTTTAGAAATCAAAATATATATAAAAAAATTGGAAAGATACCAATTTTAAAATTTAAAAACTAAAAATATATGTAATCTTTATTTTAGAATGGAAAGAATTTTTAATTATTTTTCCTGGAATACAGTTGATAGTTGAATATAATGCATCGTGTGTGCGTATGTGAGGTGATTAGAAGGTAATTTTACTTTTTAACCTGGTTGATGTATATTTCGGGATACTAATTTAAGTTCTATTCGTCTTTTAATAAACCAAAACTAGGATATTACTTTTAATCCATCTATTGGAATTTGATTTAAAATGTATAGAATTCATTGATTCAACACCCAAATGATCACATCAATAATCTTATTTCATTTAATCAATAAGTCTTTTAGTTCATGATAAACGTTTCAATAATAATTTATCTTAATAAAATCTTTGCAACCTTTTGGAGTCATTTGACAACTCATGTGTTCCTTGTAGACCACTTTTCTTCATAGTGGTTGATTAGATTCTTGTAACTCGGAGAAGGAAAGCACAAAATACCTATGTTTTTAGTAAATTTGTAATGCCAACCAGCGGATTGAGTGTCGTAATTGATTTAGAATCTTTATAGATTCATGAGACTGCCTTCGTCCAACAATTAAAAAAAAACGAACGAGTTTGACGTATCTAATAAGCTACTATTGAACATGTAACATGGATTACTAGATAATGAAATCTTTTTAAATGTGCAACTAGAAATTGTTAATAAGCGCTTAAATTTAGTTTTATAAAGAAATATTTTGTGATTATATTCGTACTATTTAATATTAGAACTGTCAAAATGAGTTACAATCCACAGGCCAATCTAGTCCACCACAGGTTTGGGTCGGGTTGAATTTGAAAAAATTGAATTTTTTATGTGGGTCAGATTTTAACCCGGCTCATGCGAGTTGAACCCATAGTGGGCCGGGTTGACCCATCTACCTAATTTTATTTTATTAAAAATTAATTTTAATTTTATAAAAAGATATTTATTTATTTATTTTGCTTGAAAAAATTATTTAAGTTTCCTACTTTCAAAATTAATTAAACATCAAATTTATTTAGATTTGAATTATAGAAAGTTTGTAATTTTTTTTTATTTAAAAAAAATTGTAATTAAGTGAGCCAGTGAGCCAACCCGTTTACCAACCAACTCGTGGTGAGTCGGGTCAAGTTCAAGTTTTTCTGACTCGCTAATAAATGAGCCGAATTGAGTTGACTCACTAAGTGATTAACCCATAGTGGGCGGGCCAGGTTACCCGTTTTGATGGCTGTATTGAATATACTATGCGCTTTAATAAAGTCATTTTTTATAATTTAAAATTTGTTACAATAAAAAAACCTTACGTCTTTTTTCGAACAACGCAAACCTAAATCGTTGTTCTAGACCAAGAATATTATTATTATTATTATTATTATTATTATAAAAATTTCATATAAATTATATAATTTATCTTTATTAAATATTTATTTCAAAGTACAGGTAAAAGTTTTATCATTAATGAATGAATATTTTTCAAGTGTAATAATTTAATAACAAAGATGTGAAAAACCAAGACAACGAATAGTAAAAATTTGTTGTTTACTATTCAAAGAAAGACAAAAAAAAAAAGGCCATGTAGCCTCTTTCGTAAATTATCTTTTGACACCTCAAAGTCTAAACAACCATTATATGACTCCTAAATCCAATACTATTTCCAACAAGATGTGCCAACTTTGAAATAATGAAATAACATTAAATTTTAATACAAAATTGGCTGTCTTATGTCAAGATATAAATAAAAACTCCATATTCTTTTTGTTAAAATCAGTAGAAAAAAGCAATTCCTTCAACTCATTGGAGATGACATTATTTATTCCCTACCCAAACGCCATTTTATAATTTGCGGTTTGTAAATTATATACAAATGTAACTAATTTTATATAAATAATGAATTCTTCTATGTTTTATTCATATTTTTCTTTATTTTGTAATTTGTGGTATAATATTAGATGCTATGCTACGTAGTTATGTAAGTTAAAAATAGACTTAAATTTTATGCTGATATTTATCATATAACATATACCAATTGATATATGTATAGTGTGAAGTTAAATTACTATTAAATTTAACTTGACAGTTACACTTATATAAACTTAATAAAGCTTAGCATTGTTATATATTGACCAAATATAATAATAGAATTTACAATTGAAAGAACTGTAGTAAGTTAACCTATAATCCAGATTGAAACCTTTTGTTTGGATTAATTCAGATTGGACTTATAAAACATGAAACTAATGCATCTTGATGCTCACTCATCATCACTCCAGTTTGAAGTGCTTTTCAATGGTTCCTAGAAGAGTGGAATTAATGTAATCTTGAGGACAATGAGCAGGTAGACCAGGTATTACTAACCCTATTGTCCTGAAACCAAACAGAAACCATCCTTCTCTGTAATAAGGTCCACTTTGGTACACGATAACGAAGCTCCTTACCAGCTCCAAGATTGCGTTCAACATCATAGGTATAACGCACCACGGTGAGAAGTAGTTCTTATTCGGTTGCTCTTCAAGAACCTGCATTCAAATACTAAAATATTAGATTGATTATTTATTTTGTAATTAAATAACAATTATAACTATCATATACCTCAAGTTCATAGCGCCTGTTAAAGAAAAGACATGTCCCAAAGTGCTTGAACATCATTTCCTGGTCATCGTAGGGCAACCTCGGAACAAGGTCGTTGCAGTAGACAAACCTAAAATACCTGATACAATGTTCCTTTAATTTTCGTTTCATATACTTTGCATACACTTCATCTCCAACCCTTGGTTGCCCGAAGGTGTAGATCCCTTCCAACCTCTCCAACAGCAATGTCTCTTGGTGCAAACACAAGATCGTCCCAAACAGTATTGAGAGTGCTCCTCCCAAACTGTGCCCTGTCACTATGAACTTTGCTTTCTCGTTTTCGCTCAAAGCTTTTCTTAGAATGTCTCTGATGAAGTAGTAGGCTAAGGGAGGAAGACTCTCGTCTCGCTCTCCAACTTCCTTTGTCCACCCAACGTTTTTCTGTAGCCCTAAGGCTTTCATAAACCCACCATGCATTCTTCCAACGCCGGGAATTCCGTACCAGGAGATGTCCAGATCAGTGCACCATGCATCAGCATCGAACGGCTCCGTTCCTCTGAAAGCTACGACATATGTATGCTGATCTTCATGCTTATCCAAAACAATTAACACTTGAGTTGTCGACTTTCCTTGATACTCTGCCAGTGCAAGTCAAAAACATTACTAAAACATTCTAAACGTTTAAAGGATCAATGTTTTATTGGAATAATATCATCACATATTTTTACGTTCATTTAACTCATAACACAGAAATAAAATAATCATAAAATTATAAATTTTTATATTTTTTTTCAAGAAAAAAAAACTAAATAATAAAAAAGATAATATTAAATAAATGTAAAAAATTTAATCCTACTGAATTAATTGTTCTTTTTCTTTTATTTTTATCAGCCATAACTAATAATAAAATTTAAAAAAAAAATGAGATATTAGAGATGTTATGCTGTGTACAGAAAATATTAATAGATAAATATACATAAATTATATTTCAATCTAGATCTTATTCTCAAAAACTAATTTAAAAAATTCACATAATAAATCTTATATTATGATGTAATTTATGATATTCTTAAACTTAAAACATCATAAAATACCTATTCAAAATATAGATTCTGGCTATAATATGTTACAATTTAATTTGAAAAGTGTAGTATGCTTTGAGTTCTTACCATTCATGCAGTTGTACAGTCCCACAAATTCCATCTGTTAAATTCAAATCAGAAAACAAATGTAATTAATTAGAGATACGTCAAAATGAACTTGAGGATAAAAGGATCAAGAGGCAACAATTTAAGATTTACGATTCTGTCAGCAAAGGATTTTTTTTTTCATTGAAAAACTGCTTATTAAATCATAAAATTAAATTTCCATAATATTAAAAAAATCATTTTAATCATTTAAACATGAACAAAATAATTATTTAATACCTTCCATTTATCTTCCACGGTAGTTTTAAGAAAAGCTTCGTTCTCGTAGGATGCTTTGGAAGCCATCATAGAAAGTGCAGGATAGTACTTAAGATCTTCAGGCGTAGCATCCAACTTTACCCGCACATCCAAATTTCCGACAAAAGATAAATACTTTTCTGATTTAGGATCGGGAAAGACCAAGGCACCTGTTTATATAAATATATATTCGTTTATTTACAATATATACACATTAAATGGCATAATCATATTTCCATGAGCAAAAAGCTCATCAAACTTATGAGATTTTATCTCTCACAATACCTGAGCGCTTTTTCTTAATTTCTTTTTTCTGCTGCATCATGCAGTATCTAACTTTTTCTTTTTTACATTCATAATATGGTATTTCCATAATTAATTATAGTATAACTTTTTATATTTTAGATTTTATTTTAAATATTTTGTTTATAAAATGAGTGAAAATATAACTAAAGTTGTTGGAAAAGACAAATTAGACCTGGTCCAATTTAACGACGAATCCGAAGAACCTGAAATAAAAGCTAAACGGGCTCCTAAAAAACTAAGCCTGAAAACGTAGAGTCTATTAAGCTCTGCCTACTAGATTTGACCGGTCAAACTAGATTCCTAATAGAATCACGACCTTAAAAAAATATAGAGATATTTAGCTTGACTTTTTTTTTTAATTTTATTTTTACTAGATTTATATGTAATGATTTTTTTCCCCCTAGATTGTAACTCCGATGGAATTAATTCTGCTGGGTCTGATTCTTCACTTTGGCTCCATTAATTGCTTGCTTTTTCTTTTTTTTTAATCTCTTAAAAGCGATATATCTCAATAATCGAGGGTCAAATCAAGTTATAAAAGTGTTGATTTGTTTCTTAAAACAAAGCAATGGTTATACAACACCAAGTATGCTATGAAAATCTCGTGTGAAAATAATTTTAAGTTAAATTCATATAAAAATTGTTTAGAGTTGGAATTTTGTTACCAATTTTATAAGATATTAACAGAGAGGTTAGGAAGAAGGACTGACCTTTGAGAAAGTTAGAAAGAAGGCTGAATACGCCATCATTGAGTGCAATGAAGTTGATAAAAAGCTCAACGCCAGTTCCAAAGAGTGACAACGGTTTAGCCACAAGCTGCAAAAGCTTCTGAGCCAAAATAGAAATAAATATGAGCCATCGATGACCCAAAGTTTCATTGAAATCATCCGCTGCATGGCTTTCCACAAACTTCCTTTGCGATATGTTTCTGAAAGTTAAGAGACGGAGAAGATCAAAGAAACCTGCTTTCTCGGGCTTCAACAACATGTAACTGTCCGCGAAGCTCTTGTTGCAGTTGCAATTGGTTTCCATAGTTCAAGGATTGAATTTTTCTGTTAGCTGTGTTCTTTTCTAACAAGCTCTTTCTTATTTATATAGAACCAAGGGAACTTTCGCAGTAAAAGAAATAAAATAATTAATAATGGTAGTAGTAGAACGTGAAGAATGGATCTTTGAAAAAAAAAATGTGATTATACTGAATCACATGGGTTTTAAAAATCTTGATGTTAGAACTTTCGTCCCTTTTTCTTAAAGTCTAACGAGGAATAGAAGAGCCATCAAAGGGATAATGGGTCAACGGCTTGAACACGAAGATGAAATTATCATCGTCTAGTGGCATTAGTAATATAATCATCTAGAGATAAGACCAATTCAATGTATATAAATGTGTGCAAATCTCACACTACTGGTTTTATAGAGTTGAGTTAAATTTAAAAGTTTACTTCTAACTCCATAGTACGGTGTGGTGTACGGTGATGAGCAATGGTTTAGGTAGCATCTTGTTAGACTTAAGCTCTCTCTCAACATAGGAAGCTATGATAGAAGTCATAATCCTGGGTAAGAGCAATACAGCAGAGAAAGTTGGCAAATTTCAAAGGAATAACAAGGAGCGTTTTTCTTTCTAGGAAACTAAACCAAGAAGGACAAAGATTTGGCTGTGTTAGATTCCTTGTGTTGAGAATGTTGTTCAACTTGAAAGTGAAATGGGCAAAATTTGGACCGGAAAAATAAAACATTCATGTTAATACACAAGGCATGAGGAATCAATTAGTGGTGGAAGGAATATTAGTGACGGCTGGATTCTTAATCGAACATTGGGATGGGATCTTTAATATATAATAATTAGAAAATAAATATATTTTATAATGGATAAATAGAAATACGAAAAGGGAAATTTTGTTTTGTCAATCAATAGGTCAAATTCTCAAATTATACTATATATTTTTATTCTTTGACATCCCATTCAGTACCAAATAGAGAGATTTATATTTTGATTTTAAAAAGTCAAACAATTGTGGTCTCTTGTTATTTATGCTTCTTCTACTTTTACTTATTAAAATGATAGATTGAGAGTTTATATAGATGATTGTTTTTCATCAAAGGTTTGGTTTTAACAATTAATATCATATTCATTATCCTGATTAATCATTGTTCTAGCCAAAAGATAAGTCTAATCAACTAGAACATTCAAAATTTTCATGTGCCTCTTCACCACTTCCTAGGGTCCTTATGTTGATAGCCTCCATACCTCTTATATTCCCTCCATTTCCAAGTCTAGGAAAAAAAAAAGAGTTAAATATGTTTTTAGTCCCTGGGGCGATTTTGGTTTTAATCCGTTTTCAAACTAAGGTATAATTCAGTCCTTCAACTTTATAAAACTCTGGTTTTAGTCCTTTTACCAATTTAATCAGTTAACATTGAAGCAAAAATGTGTCAAACAATGTAAACAATCCAAATGTTATAATGAAACGCGTTTGAAACAACAAATAAAGTTAAAAAAATTGGTAAAAAAGACTAAAACCAGAGTTTTCTAAAATTGAAGGACTAAATTGTATCTTAATTTGAAAATGGACTAAAACTAAAATCGTCTCAAATTATAGGGATTAAGAACATATTTAACAGGAAAAAAAACCTTTATTAATTACTGCATTAATAGTCTAACTCTACTATGTGACCCTTCTTATGTACTAGGAGGTTATCCACTTAGCTAACGTTAAAAACTTTTTATATTGGTATTTATCCTACTAAATAATCGGCCTTAAGCCTATCACCACAATCATCATAATATATATATTTTTTTTCTTTTCAGCTTATTTGTAGTGTTTCTAGTTAGAATAAAAATATAGTACTGAGTTTTAATATTGATTATTTTAAATATACCCAAACAAAAAGAAAAGGATATAAATAAATAATAAAAACTATAAAAAAAATGTATATTATAAGCTTTGGTTTAAATAGCAACCAAAACTTAAGCTTCAGATTTAAAAAAATTATTTAAAATTTTAAGAGTATTTGGCTTCAGTTTTACTGAAATCAAATATTCTTAAAATTAAATAATATTTTAAATTAAAAAAAATATTAAATTAATGTTATAGTTATAATCAAAACCTAATGCATACCTTTTTCTAATATTTTTTTTGTTTTTGTCTTTTTTTCTTCTCTACATTAAACTTGCACAAAATATCACGTAAACAACACATTATATTTAGAATAAACAAGTAAATGTACTAAATAATAATACAACATACATCAAACATAAAAAAACATTAAACATAAAAAAAAAAAACTTTAACATAAATATAGAAAAAAATATTAAAAACATATTTATAAAAAAGTAAATTTTCATGAATCTAGAAGCAAAAGACAAGTTGAAACGAAAGCCTCAGAGATCTTCAAAAAAGCAAGTGATAAATTGCGTCTAGTTTGAAGAACCTAAACAAAAAAACAAAAACATGAGCGAACTCTCTCTTGCGATTTTGAAATGGAAGTAAGGTGGAAGTTATGGAATTGGGAAAGTGGAAGGGAAGGGAAGAGAGAAGAATGGAGGAGTGGACTAGTAGAACAATGACGAAATGATAACGTGGTAACATTTGACAACAAAAACAGTGAAGGATAATGACAAAATAATGTTTGCAGAGAACCAGAACAATGGAGGAAGATAGAAAGTAGTTAACACCTTCGTATAAATTTCATTCAAAAATAACCTTAGATAATACTTTATGCTTTAGTTATAATAAAAATTGAATTCAAATCCTCTCTCACTCAGATAAAATAATTAAAGAAATGAAAATTTTGAAAATTTTCACAAATGGCCTATATTTTTTATAAACTGAAGAAAAAAAAAAGGATGTATGACTTCTATTATTGTATAATTAAAGCCAAATAACCTCATTCAGATAAAATAATTAAAACAATAATTGAAATTTTGAAAATTTTTGCACATCTTTCGACCTCCATTGATGGGAAACCGATGTAGAAAATGATGTATGACATCAAAGCCAAATACTTTAAAAAAATTTGAAAATTTTAACACAACTTTTTATCTCGGTTATTTGGAAACCGAAGTATAAAAGGATGTATATGATTTCGATTATTGTATAACTGAAGTCAAAAGACCTCATTCAAATAAAATAATTACAATAATAGAAAGAATTTTGAAAATTTTTATGTATCTTAAAGTCTCAATTATTGGGAAATCGAAATAGAAAAGGAGTTATGGGGATTACAAGCCAAATCTCCTAGTTTAGATAAAATAATTAAAATAACAACGAGAATTTAAAAAAAATTTAAAATTTTAGCACATCTTTCAACTTCGACGGTTGAAGAACTAAAGCAAAAAGGTATGTATGACTTTATTTCCTTTGCAACCAAGACCTATAAGATTATAAAATTTTTAAAATTATAATTTAATTTTTATATGCTTCGCTTTCTTGAAAATCGGAGCGTATCACATTGTTTAAAAGTCAAAACTATATTATTGTCATAAAAATATTGATAATTAAATAATTGTTTTTATTTTATTTTCAGGTATATTTTGATATGAAATAATAATATTTAGATATTTTGAAACTAAGAACGTGTATATATTTAAATAAAAATATGAAAAACATAATAATTTTTTTTTATTATATTCATGAACTCAATTACTCAATCATATATAAATGTGTTGAGTTATTCTTTATTTATATATTTAAGGTTAATTAATTCAAATAACATTTCACTAAAATTATCGCAAATTAATTTATTTTAAAATATAACAAATTTATGAGCTTGAGATGTGTGTTTGAATTAGTCGTTTGATAATTGATATTATTATGTTTTTACTATGTTTAATTTTTATTAATATTTTATGTATCATATTTTAAATAAATAAGGTTTTATTTAATAATTTTGGAAATAGAAGTATTTGGTTTTTATTTGTGAAATATTTTTGTAGAAAAATGGAAATATCAAAAGATTTAAGTACATTATCAACAAAATTGGATAATTCAATTAACAACATAATCAATTATGTAGTGTTGGTTACTTTAGTTATAAATTGGTGGCCTAGTCTAGTTTGGCTCATTCGCCCATTATAACTAACTTCATTTTTTATCGGAGTTAGACGTAATGTATCTTTACTCTTTTTATTTCTACTATTCAATATATTTTTCATTACTATTGTATTTTATTCTTGTTCTTAAGAGCATGATTATTGATTGCATAATTTTTTGTAAAATAATTCAGAAACCTTACTTGGGATAGAACAATTAATAGTTTGTATCTAGATATAGAGTATAATCAATTAGTCATTTTAAACATTTGAATATGTGAACTTCATGCGAAATTTTGATAAATTATCTAAGAATTTAGGAATTTTACTATCAGGGTTTAGACTTGCCTCTAAAGAATTAGGGCTTAGTAACTTGTGATCTAAATGTTAGAGTAAATATTACATGTATATTGTTTAGTGTTTTCATATTTATTTTATACATGAAATCTAAACCCAATGAAGCTTCTTTCATATAATTAATTTCATTAATTTAGTTGCTTTCTAGTATTTATAATTATTTTATTAAATTTAATATTTTTTAATTATTCAAAGTTCTTACCCGATCACACAGACAATCTCAAAAACTTGATAGCAAATACATCAAATTGTATCAGTAATAAAGTGGATAAACTCATATATCTTTCCCAAGAGACTCACATTGTTTAAAAAATTATGATCACTTACTGATTTAGTAGAAAAACTTTGAAACCAAATGAAAGTTATTGATTTGTGTTTAAAATAAATCTAATTTTTAGAAAATATTGAAATTGATTAAATGAAATATATGGTAAAGACTTCACAGGAGTTGAGTTTCCTGATCTAATTCAATGTAAAAACACTAAACAATATATCATTAATTCCTACGATAACATTTACACCACTATTTAACAATCCCTACTTTTTTAAAAATAAGTCTAAACCTTAATAATAAAAATTATAATCTCTAACATATTTTTAAGAAAGATTTATGTTATACATTAAAGCAACATGTTTAGAATGATTAATAATTAAATCACTATATCTAGAGTTGAATCTATTAGTTGTTCTATCTTAATATGAGTTCTAACATCATGTCCAATAATAAAATACCCACAAGTATACAATCAATAAATTATCATGCAATTAAGAATGAAAATAAAACACAGGAGTAATAAAAAATAAATATATTAAATAGTAAAAATCACAAAGAGTTAAAATACATTATGTCTAACTCCATGAATAATGATGAATGTCCTCAATTTCTCCATGAGTCTTACTTTCTCGCCTTTTAGATCAAGTTCTCTCTCTCCAATAGTATTATTTTTAAAAACCTTTTATTTACAAATTTAGCAAAACTTACCGCTTATTTGACAAATTAAACCCTATTGGCTAGGCCAACTGGACCTGATTTTGTACTTAAAGTAACAAACTCTATTAATAACTAATTTTGTTAATATATTTTAACTCTAGTTATTTTCACTTATCTACAAAATTATAAACTAAATATTTATCTTTACCAAATTATTAAAAAAAACCTTAATTTTCTAAAAATTAATAAATAAAAATATCAATAAAAAATAATAAATAAAAATAATAAAGATATAATAATGTCAATTATCAAATATTTAAAATTTAAATTTTTTTCATGTTCTGATGAAAGACAGGACTATTAACAGAGAACAACTTATGAAAATAAGAGGAAATTAATGAAGTTGGAGAAATCAAGACATGAGTTTAATGATGATGAAAAGAATCCATTTCAAAAACATTTCGATACATAACTTCTGAAAACATAAACACGGATAAAAAATTCCTTGCAAAAATTTGCAATAGGTTTGTTAAGAATGAAAAGTTTAAACTCTTTAAAAAAAAAAGAAACTTATTTCAAAGAAATATTTGGGTAAAGAAAACTTCAGGGAGTACAACATGGAGATATTGCATATCACTTTAAAACAAATGCACTTAAGCTAAAAGTCTTTGAAAACCTTATGGCCAAGTTTAGTTAGTTTAAGATGAAAAAATGGTGTGCCTAAGGGTGTGGGGGTTATGGCCAAGTTTAAGAACGAAAGTAATATGCCAGAAATGGAAGGAAACAAGCAATATTAGATAAAAAAAATATGAAAAAAAGAAATAATTATAAGATAGAATGTTGATTTTCTTGTTAGGTGAACACATCCATATATGGATGGCTAAGTTGAAGAATCTCTTCGAACTTTTGTTGTTATTCTAAGAAAGCAAAAGGATAAGAGATCTCTCAGAAAAACTCCACTGAGCAAAAACTATACAAAGTTAAAAAGAATTTGTATTTAAGTGTTGCGTCATTCTTATCCTAAAGATGGATGGTAGACTTCTCTTCCACGAACTCTTCTTAGAGCTTCCTTATTCTAACCTACAATAATCTAATTATTATATAAAATAAAAATAAAATAAAAAACCTACAAACTACGTAAGAAATTACAGAATAAGACTATTCAAACCTATACCTATTTTAAATATTAGTTGTAGCGTGGTGGAAGGCTCTCCTCTATTTTTATTATATTTTTCTATTCCTTAATCTCTTCTTTGATTGAAAACTTCATTTCCTCATTCTCATCACAATCATAATAAGTAAACTTTTAAAATATTGAACTCAATTATTATTTTAATTAATCTACAAATTATATAGTCATTATTGTCAATTTATAATTAATATATCAATTATGATTATAATTAACGTGTGATGTAGACGATTTCTTTTATGAAATTGCTTCGTGCAAGGTATATTATGGAAGAATAGAATCCCAACAAATAAAGAAAAAAAAAATAGTAGAAATAAACAATGGGCCACGCAAAACCCATGCTCCAATTAAGAAAACCTATATACAATTCGGTTTCTCAAAAAAAAAATGATACAAACACTACTAGGTAAGTAAATAATCATATAAGATAAAATTGACTCTAGAATCAATAACTATATATACTAGCTGTTGGAGGATGGGCCAAGTCCTCATTGATTTGTTTTTAGTACCACTCCAAAAGCAAAAATCTTATGGTCTTGTCATCTCAAGTATATAGATAGTCTTCACTTTGAGCCAAAGCATCATAGATTTGTTTTTAGTACCATTCCAAAAGACCTCTTATCACTGAAGGTATCTATGTGTATATAAACCCTTGACCCACCCTTCTTTTACTCTATGTGGGACTTTGTTTGCATTCCAACACTAGCTTGTTAGCACATCTATTCCATTCTTAAAAGATTCAAACATTTATACCATATGAAAGTTTTCTAGAAAAATAAGAGTAAAATCACATTAAATCATAGTGAAATATATTTTCTGAAATCTGTCAATAACTAAAATAACACTTGTTAATATAAACCATGTTCATTTTTTATGTAAAACTCAACCTCCATGATATATTTAACTATAACTCTCTTTTCTGTCATAAACAAGACAAATATAGAATTTGATGTAAAGTCGATGTAGAATGTTAGAGGCAAACAATAACAATGTTGGGCTTTTGAAAGTAAGTTGAAAAAATGAATTTGGTTATTGGGCTTTGAAAGAATTGTGATAGGAAAGGATGTGGGTGTGTTTTAAATAATAGTTTTTCTAGAAAAATGAAATGGTGGGTGGTTGGGGTAGAGATATAGAAAAAAGATAATTGGAATGATAAGAAAGAAGAAGAAGAAGTTGGGAAAGAAGGATACAATGCACCAAAGAATGCGTAAAGATAATGCATATAGATGATTATTGTCTATTTGCTTCTTTAGTCTTTATTCTGTAATAAATAAATAATTAAAAATGTGATCTTAATTGGCGTGTCGGGACCGTAGTGGAATATCTCACATGGCCCCAAATCCCTGTAGATGTGCTTTGTCCATATCTCTTGTTAATATTTTATTTTATTTTTTATTTTTTATTTTTTATTTTTTTTTGTGTATTTGATTGATAATGGTGAAGATTAAAAAGCAATGGCATGATCCTTCAGACATGAACACATAAATAATTCGACCTTGCTGCAGGAGGCAACCTACTTTCTCTTCCAGCTGAAGGAGTCGCATCTGTTTGCTGCAAAAGGACAACACAACATAATCATATATAATACTTAAAAGCTACTCTCTTTTTCTTACCAAAAACATTCTTAATTTATGCCTAAATACTATTTGACTTTTCTGTCTACATCATTTTGGATTTAGCTAATTACAACCAAATCAAACTTAACATATGTGCAAACATATCCGTACTACGGCATCATCAGATTAATTTTATTTTAAACTCTTCATACACTACTTTAACAGTTCAAATATACATTACATATCATTCATCATCTATTTTGCTTTTATTTGAGTATTCTTAAAAGTATTTCCTAGAATAAATTTATATTAATAATTGAAGTTTATTTAGTAGTAATGAGTATTTAATAATGAATAAATGTTTTGATGTAAAAGATGTTATATTTTCTTTAATAAGATTCACAAAATAGACTATAAATTAAGCAAGAAAAACCTAAAGGGTACATACTCCCCATTCTTGAGTGTAAGTGAAGTTTATTCAAGTAAAAAAAAATCAATATTACACCGTCTCTTAAATTTAATATAAAAAATAAAATTTCAAAAATATAACTTAAATTTCAAGTGAAATTTAAATTAAAAAACAAAATTATTATTAAATTAATAATAAATAAAAAATTATATTTCACAATAAAAATATTTTAAACTAAATTATCAAAATTTAAACAAACAAATTTATTTTATTTATTTTATTATTTTAACATGTTTATTTTAATTATTCGTTTTATTATAACAAAAATAATATATATTTATAAATATTTAGTAATTATATATTACATATTAATATAAAAAATATATAATAAAATTTATTAATTAAATATGTTATTAATTCATTTCATAAAATATTAAATTAAAAATATTTATCATTATTTATTATTATATAGATTAGAAATAAATATTTTATTATATTTATTTATAATATCATAACCTATTAATTTTTTTTTTAATTTTCATTGCTAAATTGTAAGAAAAGTAACAAAAAAAAATATTATTTTTGTTTTTCACGTTATTTTATATTCGTATTTTTTTTCACGAATTCAAGCGCCATGTTTTTTACAACAAAAAACAAATAAACCATTAATGTTAAAATGAAGTTGATAAACTCAATCCCTAACATCTTAATAGGATGAATCTAAGCTTCCTAAGTAAGAATAATCCCCTGTGGACCTAATAAGAAAATATTCATTCACCATAAAGATTTAAGATAATTAAAGACAATTACATGCAAATTTCATTAAGTGTTTTCCTTCAATTCTAAATCACAATAGATATTTTTCAATATCTAATAAATCAAATAACAAGTTAGAGTCAATCAATCTAACAAACATTAAATATAGAAATGAAATATCAACATATATAATAAATACCAATTACATGGAACATGAATTAGTTATATCTAACTCAAACAAGATGACACTAGGTCTTCGTTATCATGAAAAGTACACTAAGAGAAAAATGAAAATCTTTAAGAAAGTAGTGACAATCCAAAAGTCTAAAAAATACATATAGACTAAAATAATGTAAATAATGTAAAATTCTTTCAAAAAAAAAGAAAAGAAAAACGACATGATTGAAAAATGACATCTAATACAAGATTATTTTTTTTAACTTTATAGTTGAACATGACCTAGGTAATGTTTACTATTTGTAAATATAATGTTGGAATTTTTTTTATACGCTTATATGAATTCTCCTTTTACTTCTTTTAATCCAAATATTTATTATTAACAATTAAATAATAAAATTACTTACACAGAGTAATTCATATCCAATTACTTAAAAACAAATTAGATAATTCAAAAGTTAAAAGAACAATTACTTTTTATATGAAATTATTATAAAAAATAGTAAAAATTAACATTATCAATATTAATAACAAAAACTCGATGAAACAAATTTCTTTATGAATTTTTTTAGAAAAAAAGTCGGGAATAAAATGGAAAAGGAAAATGGTTGTTCTCACATTCAAAACGTCCTCTGCTACTTGAACATGTATGAGTAATTTGCCTTTAGTTAATGTTGGACATTGATATGTACGATTTATTATACTGATCTCATCAGTTGATCAATGATTAATGGGTATCAAGGTAAAAAGGTAAAGATTATTCAAATGATGAGTACAAATAAATCACATTAATTATTATCATGCAATGTGATCAACATAGTTTATATTTTAAAATCTATACATTTAATCTCTATATGAAATATGATTATTAATTTAGACTAAACTGTTAATGTCAAAGCCTTCTTTATTTAAACATAAAAGACTAAAAAAGAAACAGAAAAATAATAATATATGCCTTAAACCTTTTACATTTTTATGTGAAAAGTTTCATAATCAATTATGTTAGATACATAATTCATTGTACTATAAATATTAATAAAATATTTTCTATTTGTTTGTTTAAGTTTTTAAAATGATTAATTATGTAAGATATATGTTACTAACAATATTTTTCATAATTAATTACATTATCAATCATGTAACTTGTGTTAGAAAAATGCTTACAAAATCTCTAACCGCAAGTCTCCCAGGATACAACAGGAACTTCTCGAAATGTATTCGAGGATCACAGAACTAGCAAGAAGCAAGAAACTCTGATAGAGTTTATACCAAGATAATTTTTAGAACAGGAAAATAAGAAAGTAGAATGAGAGAAGAGTTATTTGGGATGTCTTGGAATGAAGAAATAGTTCTCTATTTATAGAGATAGGGAAGAATAAAATAAATAAAATATCATAAATAATTTGTCCGTTGCAGCACTTAAAAATTTTTTGACTATTGGAATATTACCGTTGAGCAACGACATTATTACAACAATCCCCCACTTATTGCAAAAGAAAGTTGAGAGAAAATTTTTTTTTTATCCTGGGTCTCATAGGATGTAATGCATCAGAGCTGGTATAGCAAGCTATATGAACCAATCTTAGATCAAGAAACTTAACACACGGTGTAGTTGGTATAGCAAGCTATATGAACCAAAGACACTTGACGTGTGTTAGAGGTTTATCAATCACAATACACCCCCACAATTCTTGCTGTTATCGCTGTGTTGCGCTAAATAGGCCATGCGCGTGCCCGGTATTCATGAGTGCTCCAGAGATCATGCCAAGATCTCATGCAAGCGGCCCCACTTGACACTCATATAGGTGATTTCATCAAGTGTATGCTGCAAATCATACACCACCCATAAGGGATATGAAAATCATTAAAAACTTTGTTTAAAAAAAATTCCCACATAGAATTTTAGTGACAAAGTTTAACCTCTCAATAATGCAGTCTCTAGCACTTTAACACACACCATAGGAAGAGACATAATTGATTAAAATCAATTTAGTGCTATCAGAATTATCAGAACTAACAAATGACTTGTTTTTACTCATATGAACCTTATTCATGGGATCTCCAATCACAAAGGTTGGGTTACCATCACTTGTTTGTTTGCAAGTGTCTTAAGTCTCATTTCCCTCGGTGTTTCTAAAATCATATTTCTTCCCAGGGGTTTTGTCAGAGGATATGCTAGATTTCGTTCTGACTTCACATAATCAATAGTTCCACTCTTTAGTAGCTGCTTTACCAAATTGTGTCTCAATTGTAATTCTTCTTTTTAGCTATAGCTATTGTCGATTGACAATCACAGTGTATCGATATCGATGGGGTTGGTCTCATTCCTAGTGGAATGTTCACTAAGAATTTTTTCAACCACTCAACTTCATTTCCAGCCATTTCAAGAGCAACAACCTCAAATTACATCGCAATAATTGTTTCTCTAGTTGATCTCCATGTAATCGCACCATCCCGAAGTATGAATACATAACCACTAGCGAATTTTGTCTCGTCTGAATCAGAGATCCAGTTAGCATCACTATACCCTTCTAGTACAGCAGAAAATCCACTATATTCAATGACATAATCCATTGAATCTCTTAAGTATCTCATAAGCCTAACAAGTGCATCTCAATGTTCTTGATTTGGACATTGAGTGTACTTACTCAGTCTACCAAGTGCATAAGCAATATCAGGGTCTATAAAAACTCATTAAGTACAGTAAGCTCCCAATTATCTAGGCATACTGAGACTGAGATAATAATTCTCCCCTTAATTTATAGTTAGGATCATAAGGGGTACTCATAGGTTTGAAATCATAATACTCAAACTTCTTTAAGAAGTTTCTCATTATATTGTTCTTGGAATAGTAATATATTATCTCCCTTCCTTATGATTCTAACTTCTAAAATTACATAAACTTACCTAGAAGCAACTTATATTTAAGATTCTAGAAACCTTAGTTTTAGAGACTATCTTATTGCATGTATCAATAATTAACATGTCATTCATCATATAAATATATAATGACATATTCTCTATTTTCAGATTTAGAGTACTTAACTCAAAATTACCACTGTATTAATACAAAAAAGGATTGCACAAAGGTTAAATCAAAATAATATATGCCCAAAGCACTAAATCATACGTGAGCTTTCCATCCAATACCATGTGTCAATCTTTGAAAATAAAAGATAATTTCTACAAACTTACCACTACAACATCATAAGATATACGTATGAAGATATGTTCACAGTGCCATAAAATTGCTTATCTAAACTAAACTAAACCAATATGTTGAAGGCAAAACTAACATCACTTAATTGCAAAATATAATTGAGATGATCATTAAAATAATTATGCCTCAAATTATAGCCCAAACAACAATTCCAACAATACTACCAGTAATTATTTCCTCAACACACTTCACACATAAAGTCACAGCTATATATCCCTCTTACACGCTTAACAAGTATAGCGTTCACAAATTTATTTATTTTTTACTACAAAACAGAAACGAGTATATTTGATTCAGCATCAATTAAAAAAAATTCTTTGCCTTTTTAAAACAATATTTTAATCCGTGTACATAATTATCACATAAAACAAAAGGAAGAATGAAAGTAACCCTGCATAGACTAAACAGAGGTATGACAACAATTTGAGTAAAGCCACTAAAGTATGCAAAACAACATTCAACCTGTCAAGAAAAGTTCACGGCAATTACAATATTGAAAGGATACAAATATCTGTCATGCCATAATTCATATATCATTTTTCTCAAATTGTAACATAATAACAGGTATTCCCATATATTTCACCAAATCCATTCTACATCAAAGCATGTATAAGAGAATCTCCATTTTTTTTTCAAAGCAATTAATCATAATTAATTGGCTTTAATGCTACAGTTTTTCTTTTTTTTTTCCTTCAAAATACTTTAATCATAATTGATTGCCTAATATAACGTTACGTTATAGCCACCATATTTACCTATTCATTTAAACTATTTTTCTCTTTAAAAATTCACATCTCATAAAAATAAAATTAATTTCATGTGGACATAGAAATAATCAATATCTAATGACCCTCAAAGAAATTTTCATTAATTACAGAGAATATTAAAAAATATCACCAATCATTCAAACAAAACACAAATATCTAACAAAACATTAGTTAAATTATCAATTAATAAATAAATAAGATTAGCTTCTCATACCTTTTTGACTTAACAGTAACGAGATTAAAATTTAAGTCTTTAAGATTGTAGTAAAAAAGCCAAGTTCCCCCAGAATACAAGAAGAACTTCTCGAAATATATTCGAGGATCACAGAACTTACAAGAAACTCTAATAGAGTTTATACCAAGATAATTTTTAGAGGAGGAAAATAAGAAAGTAGAATAAGAGAAGACTTATTTGGGATGTCTTGGGGTTCTCTATTTATAGAGCTAAGGAAAGAATAAAATCAATAAAAGATCATAAAAAACAATAAATAATTTTGCCAATACTTTAAAATTTGACTGTTGGAATATTTCCCTTTCTTTTGCAATAATCTAATATTATTACAACAACTTATATTTTATTAATAATTAAAATAAAAAATATTAATCACAAACAAATATAATTTATTTTCTACCTATTTTTACATTTTTTTCAAAGCATAGACATACAGATGTTTTGAGAATAATTAATTAGTGACCCATCAAGGTGATTAATGCACCTTCATTTATGTCTTGATTTATGAGTGACATCATCGTTTTTTCCTCTATCCCCGATCCCTTATGTGCTCAAATACTCCTCCCATCTCACCCTAACATGGGTCAACATCATGATAATTGTTATGGTCATTAAAATTCTTGAAACAACTAAACTGTTACTCTAATATGGTCCCATATTCATCAGATTCTCTACCAACATTAATGAAAAAACAATGTAAGAACAATATACTAAGCTACGCCTTTCCAACGATGCTATATCAAAGAAGTTTATTTTAAACTAAGATTTATTTTAAAACTTTCACATCCAACCAGTAACCAAAGAAGTTTATAATATATAAACAATAAGATTAATTTTATTAAATTAAATTGGGATTAATTTTAAAATACATGTTGATCATTTAAATTTTAAAATTTATTAATAAAATTCATCAATAAATTTAGATTTATAAATAAAATTCAATCAATAAAAATATGTCAATAAATAAAAAATTATTGTAAATGTGCTGCAATATCTGTTGTGGGAGTCTTACTGCCAAAACCAAATGCAGTGGCTTCGGAGTTATTCCAGCTCATTGCATGGCTCGTTGTGCAAGTTCTGTGGCAAATCGGAACTCTATAAGGATGTAGAGATGAACAGTTATTCTGTCATAAATTATTATCGAGAAAATCGTTTCATGAATATAAGATTTTTGTTAGATGATATATTTCTTTTATATAGAAAATAGCCATGGTGATGAATATTTAATGGAAAGAAGTGTTCTATCGGTTTAGTTATTCTTTAAAGTAACATGGAAAAGGAATTTGTAAAAAACAAGTTGAAATGAGTTATCTATTAGGCAAATTGAAAATTAAATTACAGTACACAAATTTAAACAAAAAGTTGTGAGAGGTGTTCAAAGCAACTTTAGTAAATGTATGTATTTGAAAACAATTCTACAGTCAGATATATAGTATGCAGATCACTCAGTCAATTTAAATATGCATCTATTATGTATGACCCACATACAAAGTCAACCTCTACAGTGAACATTTTCAATTTATAGAAGGTTATGCATACCCCAAACTAAATTCAAATCAAAATTTTAAATTCAAATAAATTAAAAGTTAAATTTCATAATAAAGTATAAACTATTTTTAAAATAATATATATACCAATATTATATTTAAATCCAAACTAGTTAAAGTTATCGGTTGATAAATAAAAAAATAAATGAGAATGGGAGAACTTTAAGTATACACACATCAATTACCGAAATAAATAGAAGAAATAGAAGAATTCTAAACATTAAAATTGAATTCTTGAAGTGAGTTTGATCTTTTCTAATTTCGTAATTATTAAATACATGAAATAAAAATATTTTAATTATTTTATTGTTATAAGAAAAGTTATAAAATGTATATATAAAATTATAACTACTTTATTGTTATTATTTATTTAAAATAATAATAATAGTAGTAAATAAAATTAATTTTCTTTTTAATTTCTATTTCGTTTTCAGTTTGTAATGTCCAAATAATCATTTTTTTAATTAAGTCCAATGGTTTAATAGACTGAAGAATAATAGGCTGTTAACTAAGCTCATTTCATCTCAAACATAAATAACATTTCTTATATCTCTCACTTACCTTCAACACTCAAGAGTATGAAGTTCTAAGGTGTTAGACATATATATCAACTTGAGTAATAATATCTTCACCTATTTAATATTAGATAGTGGTAAAAAAATTATTACCTGCAACATGTTAATTACTGAATAAATCTAAATAAATAACTAATTATTAAACCAATCAAACCAATCATAATAAAGAAATCCAATTTTTTCAAGTTTTTTTTTTTTTTTTTAAGTTGAGGGATGAGATGAAAGGTCATACAATGCTTAAGTTATCCTGGTAAGAGAATGAAAAAGAAAGTTTGTAGATACTCACTTTCTATACTTGGAGTGCAATGGGAGCATCGAAATAATCATTTAATATTGGTTTATGAATCTGAATGTATATAATGTGTGGATGAAACACATATAAAAGAATATTAAAGTTATAAATAAATCATTAGTGATAAATATTTAATATAGTTGAACCATTTTCCAAAATAAATTCTGAAATACTGAAATCAGAACTATAATTATAATAAACCATTAGTTATGATTAAAAAATTAATACTGTAATTTCTTGGAATTCCTATATCAGATGCCATATTTAGTCACTGTAAATTTCTATGGACTTTTCCTTTAAAATTATTTTAATAGTAAAATATTTATCATGAAACAATGTCTTAAATTTGTATAAGTTAAAAGTATGAAACATTTATTTACCCATGGAAGAAAAAGAAGGTATTAAAACCTTAAAATATGATTAAATCACATAAATTGTTAGACAAGTAAAAAGTTTAATATATAAATTATTTCAATGAAATGAGTAAAATTATTCCATTGATCATGTGAGAATTCTAAAAATAAAAATTATGTGAATATTTTAACCATTATTACAAAATACAACTTTAATTGTATACAACAATCATTTAAAGTCTAATAACTTTGTAATATCTATAAATTTGTAATGACTTTGATATATATATGTTAATTTGGAATAATATTTATTCAACTTTTGTCTTGCTAATTCCAACTAGAGAGTTGTTTTAACAATAGTGCAAATGTCACCTTTGCTGAAGTTTCAAGTTTTTATAAACTATGTTTCAAGGTATTAAAACATTAAAATATGATCAAGTGTTTTCAAGTTTCAACTTATCTATGGGTATTGATTTTGTATATCCATATATTTAAATAATGATAGACTATATTCTTAAAATAAAATAAAAAATAAGTAAGAATAAATTCTTGGATATTTTAATTTTATAAAGGATCTAAGAAAAATAATAAAATCTAAAGATCAAATATTAAGATATAAAGAAAAATTATGAAGTAGATTATCACTTGGTAGATAAATGAAAACAAGAATCATTTGAAGGGCATAAGATGAGTGAAAAGCAAGAATCATAATCACCGACCTTCGTGCTATATATGCTGCGACATCTAGAGTAACTTCCATCACCAAGGATGAATTAAAGTGCTGAAGTGTATTTCATGTGAACCCTAACCGGATATTAATAAAAAGTAAAAAAAAATGAAATATGTTCATTAATTAAATATTTAAAAAACATACTAAAATTATTTCTTCTGGACGAAGAAAAGTGTGATATACAGATGATAAAGGGAACAAAAAAGTCTGAGATCTTCAAAAGATTTTCATATTATTCAGTTCAAGTAAATTTGTGTTTTTAATTAAACGCAGACGATTTTTTTATTTATTTATTGGGGTACAACTACTTTTCTTTGGCTTTTTATATTTTCTTGAAAGGAGTCGCCATAAAATGGAAAAACAGAAGATTATAGAACAAATTGATCCATATGGTTATTGAAATTTGGAATACCAGCATCGGCAGTTGCAAAAGCAAAAGAAATTCACCATAACAATGGCCATATATAACATGGAGAAACATTTTCTTGATGGCCCACCAAACCATGCATACACTAACAGTACACAGAAATCGTTGCTTCCCATCAGAAAACAAGAAAATTAACTCTCTCTTACATCTTCTCTCAGTTTATGAATTAGCTGAGCAATTGTTTGGAAGTAGAACCGAAAACTTGACAAGGTTGGCAACCCTTCATTAACAAAGAAGAATAGTTAACGTTGTTGGAGTTAGACATCCCTATTGGAAAACCGACAGCAGCAACAGTATTGTGATTGTGTTGTCTAGTTGCCCCAGCCTGTTCCAGTGTCTGGACCTGTTTCTTTAAGAACTTCACGTAGTGAATGGCCTCGTCCAGCATCGAAGCCGTGTCCATCTTGGTTCCACCTGGGACTAATCTCTGCAGAATCCTTATCTTCTCGCTTATCCTTTCCCTTCTGTGCCTCGCCGCCACGCTCTGCGGATCCTTTGAAATCTTCACGTTCCTTCGCTTCGGTGGCTTTATGGATTCAGGGTCTATGTGAATAGGTTGCATCACCGCTATTCTGAATATCATTTCCCTCATCGCCGCCATAGAGTTTTTCTTCTCAGAAGGGTGGGGGAAGGAAGTGGTGCTAGGCTGTGGGGGGTGGAGAGAGGGTGTCATAGGTTGCTGGATATAGGTGTTGTCATTGTTGGAAAAATTGAGAACATTTGGCGGTGGTGGATCAACGAGAGTCGGTGGAGTTCCGTTATTGAAAATGGTGGAAACACTTGTAGAGGAGCTTCCACTCGATAACATGTCGGCTTCTGTGTAAGGTGGGGTGGTAGTATAAAAAGGGTCGCAGAATTCGGAGAACTTTTCCATTTGCATCATCATTGCCATCACGTCCATGTTGGTGGTGTCACACGCGGAAGCCTTCACTATGTCCACATCCATGAAAGATGAGAATGGGGAAGGTGAGAAAAGAGAGATGCAGAGTATGGGGGCTCGCCAAAGGGGCACTGGATGTAGGGTTTGTATCAGAGAGAAAAAGAGAGAGAGAGAGGACAGAAGGGTTAAGGGGGGGTGAGAGAGAATAAAATAGTAGAAGGAGAGTGCAGAAAGTGCAGAGGATAGAAAGAAAGATTGTTATTTATCTCTGAACCGACCAACAACAACAATATCCAGCAGGGTCACTGTAAGTGGAAGCCCTTTTTATAGCAACTTGTGACTGATATTTTATCTTTGGAAACTTGAGGAAAATCTATGAACCTCTCTCATTTATGATATACTTGTTTTTACAAAAGTAAAATTATTGTAAGGTGGGGGAATGAGTTAAGAGTCTAAAGATTTAAGGTAGTGATAATTATAGCTAAGGAGCATAGAAAACATAACACAAGAGGTGACTCTGAAATTGAAAAATATTAATTAAAGATAAAAAAGAGTTGTGAGAGTATATGTATGCGTAGCTCTGATTCATTTATGGTGATTGGAATTACAGTATTATTAATAGTTATGATGAACCATGGAAGGGGGCAGGAGGTGTGTGGGGTTGAGTCTAGAGAAGTTTGGTGATGCACCGTTGATGGGTGTGGAAAGGGGAGAGGTCAAAGGGTGGGGGCATTAAAGATGAAGGGCTGAGAATGAAGAGGGACCACATATAGCGGTGGAAGTGGGGCAGAAGGATGAGTTGAAATGGTGGTGCATGAATCAATCAGCATTTTTGACTGAAAGGGTTGAAATTTTACTAGTTTGGTTTGATAAAGGAGCCAATGTAGCCCCCACAGTCACATGACATATGTCAGAACAAAACTGGAGATTAGTAAATTCACTGCAACCTTCAACCTTACCTCCGCCACCGTCGGGACGGGCCGCAAACACACAGATAGATCAAGATAAGGTACGGTGGGCCTCCGATGCATATATACTTGCCAAAAAATAAAACAAAGGACAAAACCCTCTACCACTTAACCAAATATACGCACATCATCAACTTTCTGCTTTCTTTCATCTTAAACCTCTCACTCAACATATTGTTTTAGTTTAAACACCAATTTTAAATTTTATATTAAAAACTTATAAAAATAATTTTATAGACATTCGCTCGCCGACAATATGGAAAATAGTCTGTAAAACAATAACAAATCTGTCTAGTGGGATTCTATAGATCATCGTCACCTTGAGTCTAATATTACTTTATTGATTATTTTTTTCTGTTTCATAACATTGTTTCAGTGATGTTTTAAAAAGGTAGGGTAAAATAAGGAGTTATAAGCTGATGGGAAATTGGAGAAATGAATTAAAAGCTTGCAATGTGAAAGGTAATAAATAAGTTAGATCCTGACGAAATAAGGTACTGAAATAGTCACTGGTGTGTAAGAACGGTTTTCGAGGTAGATTGGGAGCTAGCGGTGATGCGTAATTGCGGACCCTCCTTCTTTCTACTCTGCACTCCACTCACCACTTACTGCACCTCTGCATCATCATCCATCTTTTAAATCACTAGCATTTGCTCTAAATTTGATTTCCATTGGAATAATAAAGCAGGAAGAAGTGTTTCTTTTAATATCTTTAAAGAAAGAAAGTCATGGTGCTTAACCTTGGGCTGTACTGGTAGCTAACTGTTTTGGCAGAGCTTTTTCAGAATTTCTAAATAATGGAAATCAGCTTTAGCATTTTTGGTGCTTTTTGGTTTGCATCAACGTGTGCAAGTCAATAAATTTTGTGTTCTTTTAGCATAGATAGTTGGTCAGTTGAAGTACAATCTGAACGAACCGTGCTTCTCCCTGAATCTTATTTGTTCGAAAGCCACACACGCGTGGACATAAATAAGAATATGGAAATGTATGGTAGTAAAAAAAAGCATTATAATTTTTGGAATGTTGGATAGCAGGATGTATGAGAATGAAAAATAGTGTATATATTATTAAGATTAACGCAATAATGATTCAAAAGATTGGGGGTGTCTAATAATAGTATGTGGATAGATTAAAATATAAATGTTAGGTTCTCTGTTGCTGGGACCTCAGTGAAAGAAGGAGACAAAAGATGCTTAAAGGAATCAGAATTGAATAGTATATAATTTAAATAAAAGTGATCGAGAGAGAAGAGAAAATGAAGTAAAAAGGACAGGAGATAAGAAGATAAGGTGTTAATTATTATAATTGCAGGGAAAGTGGTCCCTTATTTTGATTGATATATATATATAAATATAAATATAAATATAAATATAAATATAAATATAAATATTGAGAATTAATTTAGTTTCACCCAAAGAGTGTAAACCTTGAGGAAAAGTGAAGAAGTAACCTTTGAGTTTGTCTTGGTAGAGTTTTTATAAGATAATAATTGTTACTATGGGAAGGATTGTTGAAAGGCAGTGGTAGGGTGGTAGGAAGAAGAAAAAGAAAGGAATAGAGTTAAAAAGTGTAGTATAGTAGTAGCAGTAGCTTTGCAGAGTCAACTCCAAAAAGGTTAAAATGGGTTGGCATTCTGCTTGCATTTTCAGTACTTACTTTCTATTTCTAGCTCAACTAAATATAGCTTCCACTTCTGCCAAACCCTTCCTTTTTCAACCTCTTTCTCTTAATCAACAATTTCTCCAAATTACTATTTCATTCTCAATCAAACCAAACTTCTAATCTCTCTTTAAAATAACAATATTTCTTTTTCTTCCTTTTATGTCCATCAAAAAAATGGAAAATCAAATTTTCTCCTCATCTAATCATTAAAAGATAATAGTTTAGTGACTGTTTCATCAAATCGAGTTCATTGTTAACAATAATGCAAGGATTTGTTTCTTAAACATTTACAATAAAAGAAAAAAACAAGTCTTCAAACCAACCATAGAAACATTGAACGATTGTCCAAATAGATGAAATTATAAGAATGTTTTTGTGTCATGACCATTCAATGTTGCAATGGCAACTTGCTTAACATGTGCCTGCTGATGGAATGGAGGATATATTTCTTTATTTTGCAAATTTTTAATGATTTTGCAACTAATTATACAATATCAACTTTTAATTATACTTCACTATATTCATGCTAAACTAGACATAAGTAAAAATAAAAACTTAAAAAGTGGTTAGAAAATTCAGTACTTTAAATTAATAAATATGTTTGTAAAGACTAAAAATATACAGAATAATATTTACACAAATTTAAAATGTATTTCAATTCTCTTGAAAATATATTATATGTACGTATAGACAAATGGAGATGGTTTAATTTCATTAAAGAAAACCAATAAATATCTCAAACAAACTTTTGTTTTAGATTAATCAATCCACTGTTGACATGAGATGTCAATACAAAATATACTACAATTTATACAATTCCTAAACATAACTATATGCATTACTTAAGAGATAAATTCAAACTACATTTACGGAATATACTTCATATAATTACTTGAAAGTCCATATACTACAATTTATTTTATTAAATAAGTTTTTGTAAGTCCAAAACTAACCTAATTAAAAATTTTATCCTTAATTTTTTTTTATACTTTTTACATCTAATATAAGTGAATTTGGTTTTAATAATTCGTCTACTTATTGTATTATATTTGATTTAATGGGTTGACATGTTAATTTTAAAATTTTCATTCTAAATTTAAAAGTGATTAATAAAACAATTTCATGATCAAATTTATATATTCATTGTAATTGAAGATTGAAAATTAGAGTTACTAAAAATAGATAAACAAAATTTAGTTAAAGATTCTTTTACTATGATAGGAGATGCTATTTGCACATCACGTTTGATTTTATTTTTTTTCACTTGTTGAAATATTTAAACTCTCTTCTTTCTTTCTTTAGCTTTTCCCAGGTGTTGCATAAATTACTTTTTGTAATGCTACTTTGGTATGAGATAATGGAGTTATATTTTATACATTATGAAAGTCAATTTTCACTTAGTAGTTATGTTTCTATAATACTATAAAAACTAGTTTTCATAATCTTTTTTGTACTTTATGAAAATTAACTTTTGTGATTAGTTATGTTTTAATACAATACGGAAACTAGTCTTTATAATATTATTTTGATTTAAATATGCATTTAATCTTTGTATAAAAGAAATTTTAGATCTTACTTTTTCTAAATTTTTATTTAGTTTTGGTTCTTTTTATAATTTAAAATTATTACTTTTTATCTCTGATTATATGACCATAGCTTACTATTCATGTGTTAATAATTAAAAGGTCAAGTGATCTTTCCAAGAAACCCACAATACTATTTATGATATAATATTATCATTTTGACATCTAAATAAAAAAAAAAAAAAAACTTTTAAGATCCATAAAAAAAAATTATTTACCAATCTAATAATAAATACTTGAGATTAAAAATAATGAATTGAAATTTTAAAGGGATGGAAATCAAAGAAAAATAAATAAATACTAAAATCAAATTTCACACATTTCATGAAGATTAATAACATTTATTTTAAATTTTATAGGGATGAAAATAAAGAAAAAATTTAGAAGAATGCAAACAAAAAAAATTACAACAATTAAAAATATTTAAGCCTATAATTTTTTATATTTTGTTTTCATAATATATTAAAATATATAATATTTTGAAAACTAATTTAAAACAATGTATTTGTATTTAATATAAAACATACAATCGTTTTTTTTTTTGGAAAAGGTAGAGATGAATAGAAAAAATGATGGATGGTGGGAAAATGAAAAAGGGTGTAGATAGCAACTTCAGTTTATATAGAGTTCAGGTCCAAATAATTGAAAATTTGAATTTCTTTCTAAATTCTGGCTTCTTTCTGCAACCCATCAATTTTTTTTCTCAACCTTCCTCATTTCTAATTTTATTTTCTGAAACACACTAAACTTATTTTGGAAACATTTTGTGAGAACACAGTTACCTAGTTTTCTGAAGGGGTGCAGGAAGAAAATTAATTGGGTAAACAAGCTTAAACTCTTTTGTATATAAACCCAACAAATCATGGAGTTGAAAAAATGCAAAAGTCTTGCAATTAAAGTTTGAAAATAAAATTGGTTTGATTGAACTTGAAGTGTACAGAGAAACTTAGCAACATAAATACTTAGTTGACAACAGATTAAGTTGGTTTAATAACTAATAACAATGGTGAGTTTCACCATATTAAAAAACGCATTTCTTCCCTTATTTATATCTACTTTTGGGCTAAAATTCTTTAAATCTGTGAACTTTGCTGGGCTATAAATGTTGGCTTAGAGCCTTCCCACGATGACACCTTCTTCCTGCACCTTCTTACATTTCTTTCTGTACTCTCATAATTTTTATTTTATTTCAGATTATATAATTTAGATTATAATTTTTATTTTTATTTTCAAATATAAATTTTGTTTTAGAATATAATATCCAACGTATAGAAATTATATTTTAAACTATACAATTCAAAATATATTTATATTTCAAATTATACAATTTAAAATTATTTTTTATTTTGTATTCTAAAATATAAAGTCCAAAATATAAAAAAAATTAATATTTTCCTAGATTGTTTTTAATATGGAACTCATTTTCTTCTGAATATTTAAAATGATTCTAATTTTTGTAATTTAATTTGATTTGATTTTTTTTCATGTATAAATCATTTTTTAGATGTTAAATATATTTGTTACGTGTTAATTAATAATTTTTTAAAAACATAATAAAAAAATTAAAAAAATCAAACTTTTAGAAACACCTATTAAAAATAAAATCTCTTGTTTTATTACATTATCTTGTCTACGAGTATCTTTGAAAAAAAAAATCTATAAACACTTTTAAAATAAAATTATTGGTTAAAATAGGGTCGGTAATGAGATTTTCGTCGCTATGAGCAAAGTAATGAAAGGATATCCTTTAAATTATTTTCTTGTAATTTGTTTTCGAAATCATTAATAATTGTTTTTAAAATCAAGATTTAATACATACATGCATATATTATATACCCCTCTTTTAACAATAAACATCTTCTACCTCTACCTTTCTTTTAAAATAATTAATCGAATAGCATAATCACACTTGTCTGTACATTAATATTGTGTTGACTGATTATTCTCTTTCTGCAATTACTTTATTTTTCTAATGAAATCATGCATAATATTGATGATGATAAAATAATTTTTATCTCTAGTATATGTCATCACATCCTTCTTTTTTGTGTCCAAAAAAGTAGGACACTTTCATGGTTACCAACTTTTATCATGACTGAAAAAGTGAGCTAATGTATCAAATTAACACATTCATACACTAAAATCAATTTCTTTAAATAGTAGTTTTAACTTATAAACAAATTGATTATCTTGATTTTTCTTTTCTCTTGAAAATACTTCAAAAGTAGTTTTTCCATGATCTATTACTTTCATCTAAAAAAATGTGGTCTATTTGTCTCAGTCCATTTAACCTAAATTTGAATGTGTTTTTCTTATGTAACTCGTGGACCCCACAATTTTTTAAAAATTTAATATAAAAAATATATATTACTAATAACTAAAACATGTAAATTTAAGAGGGGAAATAACTTTAATAGTTGAATAGTTGTTGAAGGTGATATAATATTTTTATTTGTTATACAATTATAGATTAAATAAACCTGATGCAGAAACCAAAAATAGATGGTTTAAGATATAATACTTGATTTGACTATTTGGATTGTATGAATATGTAGTTTGAAGTCGTTCTTGTATTTGGTGGTGTAGTAACTGAAAACCATCAACTGCTACCTGGGATTAATTCGTTATAACTCACCTAAGAACCTATAGGTTAGGACCTCCTGACATTCTCACAAAATGTCTTACCCATTTCTAATTGAGAATCGGTAATCATTAGAGTTTCAAGATGAACGTCGTGAAATTCGTTATCCATATTCATACTTTACTAACTTGATAACCAATATTGAAATATTCCTCCTTGGAATTCTCTCCCGTACCAATTGTAACTTCATAACTTAGTTAAATATCAACATAATTGTTCATGCGCAACAGATCTATATAAATAACTTCACCATCCTCAAACAACAATGAAAACAATGTATCAGTCTCAGTATCCTGTGAACGTTGGAGACCAAACAGAACCTCACCACCTAAGAGATAGACCGAACGGTCAATGATAGGTACGACTGAGAAGATAGTCGAACGCTATTAAGGACCGATCACTAGGGAAATACCGAATACTACCACAAGGCCGAGTACTAAGAATTAGGCCAAACGTATTAACGAAACCTAACATTATTGTAGACCAAGTCCTATTGAAAGAAGACCGAACACCAGCGCAAGACCGAGCACTAGTACAAGACCGAGTACTTGTACATGATCGAGCACCAGTATATGACCGAATACCAATACTAGGCCAAATGCTAGTACAAGATCGAATACCAGTACTAGACCAAATGCTAGTACAAGACCGAATATTAGTACTAGACCAAATGCTAGTACAAGACCGAATACCACTACTAGACTAAATGCTAATACAAGACCGAATACTAGAACTAGACCAAATGCGAGTACAAGACCAAATACCAATACACACCAAGTACTAGTGTAAGAACGAGAACTACTAAGAGATCGAGTGCTAGTACAAGCTGAGCACTACTAAGAAACCGACCACCCACCTAAGACCGAACAATCATGAACGGGTAAGACTCTAAAGAGATCGAACCTCGTTAATGACCAAGCACCCGAACATGGCCAAGCGGTCAACAACAAATACTCAACTTTCTGCATAATTTTGCAGAACTTCTGCAGAATTATGAACCTGCTATAATTTACCAAAACTAAAAATTTTTCCCAACTTCTAATCCTCTATACATGATTCATATACTAATTTACACCTATCCAAGGGTTCCTAAATCTTTCTAACATAATTCCAAAGGATCTCATACCATATTTCACACCAAATTCTGCATAATCAACAACCCAATGACACTCAATGTGTTTTCCTACTTTTTACACGTTTTAGAGGGACCTAAGGGTTCTAATAGGTCCAATTACATTTGCTCAGACTCTCCCCACTAACAAATTTCGCTCCTAACCCCAAATTCTTATTTTCATCTACTCACTTCCTTAAAACCAAACGGTCGAACACTATGCAAGGACTCCAACCAGTTCATAGTTTTCAACATTTTTGATTTCAATCAAACATTCAATATACACACATGCAACCATCCAAACAGTAATTTCAAACATGGAAAAATCACAATTAAATTAACCATCTTCCCTAACCTCTTAACTGAACAACAAAACTTGACAAACTTAACCTTCTTCACAGTTTTGCTAAACCGCAAGTGATCCTAGGACAAACTACAAACTTTGGATTGAAGAAAAGAAACCAGCCACCGAACCAGAAACAGAATCGAATGAAGAGCAGATGAACACATGCAAACTGAACAGTGTTTGCATGTACTAGAAATTTCAAGAATAAAAGAGAGACAAACTTACCGGCTCAAAAACAATAAATTAATCAGTGAAATGGAAGCCCTTGACACTCGAATTGCTTAGGCATGACCTGATTGTTGAAGATATGAGTGAAGAAATCTAGAGAGAAAGAAGAGCAAAGGTAGGGAAACAAAGGTTTTAGAGAGATAAATAGTTTTAAGATAATGAACCATTTGTTAAAATTTCCTATTTTTACTGTTGATGTATTTTACAACTAAAAGTTCAGTTCTATTATTTTAATACATTTATTTACTCTATTACTTCTATTTTCTGAGTTCTTACAGAAGATGATATAATACTTTTATTTGTTATAAAATCATAGATTAAATAGACCTTATGTAGAAACAAAAATAGATGGTTTAAGATATATGTTACCATTTTTGTTTAAATATTTTTTTAAATTTCTTTTGTTTCAAATTCTGAATATGATAGATGAGTCTTACTAGTTTTGGGCAAACAAGTCATGATTAATTTGGGCTTTTAAGTGGAAATGTCAGGTCTGGACCCACAAAATTAACTTAGTTGAAAGGCAGTTTCTTTATGCACCTCCATATGTTTCTTCCAGTATTCCTCCTCCTTATGCAATTCTCAAACTTTTCGGATTTATTATCAAAAAATCAAAACTAACTTTTAGACTGTACAATTTAGGAGTAAAAAATAACTTCCAGAAGTTAGAGAAAGAATTAAGATAAAAATAATTTTTGAATTAATTATATAATTTGGAAATCATTTGACTTCTAATTATACAAAAGTGATTTTTAGTTTCTGGAGTGTGCGATCTAAAAGTTCTATTTTTAAGGAAAAAAATATTCAAATTATATAATTTGAAAGTTGTTTTTAACCTTCATATTGCATATTCTAAAAGGGAAAAATTGGAAATTTTGTTTACATGAAAGTGCAGGAATAACCAAAAGAAAAGAATCAAACATGTAATTATGCTTTTTCATATATTTAAGGATCTTATTTAAGAGATATATTTCACATCACTTTTTTACGTATTTTAAAAATATATAGCTAATTTATAGAAATCAATAAGAATGGTCTTAATAGTTAATTTTAGCTCATAAATTTAAGTTTTATCACAGAAAAAAAAAGTTATAAACTTAAATCATTTAAGTGATGAATAAGATTTGTTACTTGTAGTTTATTAATAGGCGGAATAATGCATCCTTATAAAGTTGTGCTCCACGAGGATGAATGAGTAACATAATTAAAAACCTAACATAGGGAGAGAACAATTATAAATGGTTGTTAATACCATGCAAGTTAAGGGTCAAACTAAAGAGGGAAGCTAATAATTTATTAAGACAATGACGAATAGTTGATTTCAGAAGATGATCGATTATTTATTCATATTAAGAAGGAGACAACTCAACTTTTGTATGAGATAGTAGTAAAAATTGTTCATAATATTATCCTACGAAAAACATGTGACTGTGTTTATGATTTACTATGACATTAATATGACTCCAGCGGAAATAAGTAAAGATTTATTAATAGATTCGACAAGAAAATTAAACATATTTTATTTATTTGTTTGTTTCAAATGGAATACTGTAATTAATAAGAGTTACATGGGACATAAATCATGTTTTACTTGACTAAACTTAATCGATTAACTAATTCCAACTACTTTAGGAACATGCAATAAATTATATATTTTTTACTTTCATTCCTTAGTTAGTTTCTTGCGTACATTATATAACCTTAGTATTTCTTAAGCTGAAGGAGTTTTATTAGGTAATAGTGATCTAATTGCTGACTTGATTTTGGTCCCTTTTGGTGGAGAGGGGGTTAGTTACATTTTTAGGTTGTATTAATCTAGTTGTTGACTTTTATTGGAGTCAATTGTGTAAAGGAAAAAAATAATAATTAAAAGGGTATTTGCAAAGGATAAATTGAAGAGTTTAATTGTAACATAATTTATAGTTTGAAGGTACATATGAGACAATATTTTTTTGGTCCCCTTGTTAATGATAGATGAAAACACGTAATTTAATTCACAAGTTGACCGAATCCCCTTGGAAGATCCAATAAAATAGGAGGTTGAAGTTTTAGTTATGTACACTGAATGGAAGGGGATAAGAACAATTGAAGTATTTGTAATCCAATTGTGTTTCCAAAGATGACCACTGGTGGGAAAGTTGACATTTGATTACGAGTCACTCTAACTCAATGGGCCTAATGTAACGCCCCGGCAATTTACAGGGACTGCTGTCTGTCCCCACACATCAACACGAGATTTTCCAGTATGTTTTGTCTTCACTCACACATTTTTTGAGAAAACTTCCCGGAAGGTCACCCATCCCATAATTACTCTAGGCTAAACACGCTTAACCATAAAGTTCTTATGAGTTAGGCTACCGAAAAGCAAATGCATTTGTTGATATGAGTAGTCAAATCAATTTCTTTAAGCTATCCTTCAACTGTATAGTCCCATACCTATACAATCTCCAGATTCCTCTCATTCTGGTGTATGTTCGATTCATCCATGTGCCTCTTCTACTCGAAACTTGTCAGGAGCCGCTCCTTATCCGTGCCCCTGCACCGGCGATCACTCCCCGCTCTCGTCAGTGTCCGGGTGTCACACCTAACGCTTTTGCGACTTCAAATATCCTAATTCTCTTTCAATACCCAAAAACGCAACGTATACTATATAATACCGTGGTGGAACTAAATCAAAGGTATTTTAAAGTAATTAGCGTATAGGTATTTATGAGGAGATGATTATGTAAATTGTTGTTATGCAAACATAATAATGAGAGGGTACATAGGTTGACTGGAAAAGTAGGGGGCGATGATGCATGCATGAATGAATGAAGGAGAAAATATGTGCAGCCGAGGGCGGCAACATATAAATGATTTTTATCTTTTTTTTTCCTTTGAACCTAGACACCACTAATTCATGTTTATTTTTCATGAACTCAGCTTCTGTGAATATTTTAAACATCCCAATCTGCAACTTACAAACTCAAACGCCAACTACGACCCACCAAATGCCAACTTGTCCACACCTCTTACCCCTCAATTAATACAATTAAATAGCCACTCTTCATTCAATAAAATACAAACAAACACACTCAGTTTTCCAGAAATTATATCATTCCACTCTCACCAACGCCGACGCAAGTGCACAGGAGATGGGGCCTAATAAATACCTATCACCCACTCTCAACAAATTACATCACCAACAATTATATTCATTTTATAAAACATTTAAAAGTAAAAAAATAAAAAAATAAATATACAATAACGTTATTCAGTTCCAGTTACTAAATTGGTAGATAAGAATTTGGGGAAGGAAATAAAAATGATGATGAGGCCGAAAGCAAAGACATCCATCACTTACTTGCGAGGCAGAGTCAGAGTCTGATTTTACGGAATCAGAATCAAATTTCCCTCGCTGGGCCCCCCGCCATTTCTTTTTCATAAAAACCAGAGAAGCCCAAAACGCAGCCTATCACCGTCCGCGATCCATTGGGCCCACTCACAATAATAGTTATAATAGAAAAATAATGGGGATGCCACAAATACCAAGAGATCAACGTAATTTCATAAATAGTTTTAATTCTTTAAAATTATTCTGGGACCCTTCTATTTAGGAAACAAACACTTCCCCAATTCTTTTGACGGTCGTATTTTTTTTAGTTTTATTGGAGATGAAAAAGAAGGAAATTGACGAGTAAAGCGCCCCTCACCGCGCTTGTTTCATTGGAGGAAATGACAAAAGAAGATTCATGATTCATTTGGTCATGTGAACCAATCAATTAAACCTTCGCATGAATGAATTGTTAGGGGTCCATCCATCTCTCACTCCCACCGTCGGCTACGTAGATTGTTAGGTTAACTTAGTTTCTACAAACGCTTCGTTGCATCTAAGCTCTCACTTCCTTTTCTCACTCCACAACAAACTTTCCATCTCTTAACTATGATTTTTCCTTCCTCCCTTCTGCTCATCTTTTTAATTCATTCATCTTTCCTTCTCAACCTCAATTTCTTTTCTTTTTTATTAAGCGTCTCAACCTCTCTTTAACAAATATCACAACCTACCCTGTGCTTTTCCGACATTGATGTACGAGGAAAATATTGCAGTGTGCAATGTTTAACTGTATGAGATAGTACATATGAATAGCAGAATGTTGAGTAACAACTATTCACCACCACAAGAGGTTGAGTAGTAACCCTCAATTATAGTCACTCCGTAAGAGCTTGGCTAATACACATCTACATGACACGTTCAAAAATGCATTGATTAAAACATCCTATATCTATGCACGTTTTTTATGAAATGGACATACCCATTCTAGTATCTGCTTTCAACTTTGTTTAAAAATGCTCAAGTTTAAACTTGCCTAAAGAACTAAATTGCTTTATTCTGAGATCTTTTTTTGTTTGAAATTATAAATTCAACTGAAAAAGCCGAGTTAAGGTAAAGATTTTTCTTTTAGTGTTCATTCATTATAAATTAATCCTTCATTTTTTAAAATCATATTATCTTATCTACTTTTAACTAAATCATGAAAGAAAAGAATCAAGTCTAAACACTATTAAAAACAGGAATTAAAATTTTAACAAAGGTTAAAAAAAGTTCATATGACTCGAAAATTCCAGAAAAATGGAATTGGCTTCACACGTCTACCTACGTACCTTTACACACATTTTTCAACCTGTTATTCAAAAGAAAAGTATTTCCATATTAATAAAACACTAAAATCCCTACGTTTAATACTTTACTAGTGGATTTTTTCGTAATTTATCGTTTAAACAATTATTTTATAAACCCGGCACTTCCTCACATCACATTAATTAGTCTTTATTTAAATCAATTAAATGTCTTTATAAGATTCAACACTTAAATGTTGCTTGTGAAATATAACATGACATTTTAAAAGACTAGTTTCACATGCCAACCTTCCTATTTATAACTTAATAAGTAGTAATCTCCTGACCATGAGTCAATAATAATAATAATAATAATAATAATAATAATAATAATAATAATAATAATAATAATAATAATAATAATAATAATAATAATAAACATAAGTATGATCAGTTTGTGAAATGAAATTTCCATAACACTCAAAACATAAATATCAACATCTTCAATAATGAAATCTCTACTTTCAGTCATGGAACCAAAAAGTCTATCTCAAATCAATGTTACTCAATTATCACAAATTAATATTTACTTATAATTTAAACATGTAACTCTTTGAATTTTGGAAGACAAGTAACAAATTTGTTCACAAGAGACCAAAAACTAACTTAGAATTAATGTTTATTGTTTTGGGTGTGTGGTCCAGAATCTTTATTGAACACTTTTTCAACACTTTTTTTTTTCATATAAGCTTAGGTTGTCTTGAACACAATTAGTCAAATTTTTCTACGTTCTCGCTGCTCAAGCTCCAAATCGTACGGGAGGGTACTTATCAACTACATTTCAACGCTCAAGTTAGTAATCTAATTGATGGGGGTCATAGTAAAATTTTCAATTCGCAATAAATACAATCAATTACTTTCTTACCCAAAACATGTGTTTATAGATTTTGAGATGAACTTATGATTAACGAAACTGTAATCATGACCCAATACCTCGTAAGTAAGGTTTATTAGAAAACTTGATTAAATATTATACTTAAAGTTACCCAGAGCTACAAACCATTCGATCTCGTATTTCTATGTCTGACCATCCAAAAGTATAGACCATACGAGCATACGACACATCTACTAATCTATAAAGTAATTACGATTGCTCTTTTTACTCTTTTCACTTAGTATTTAACGATGTAGGAATTGATATTGACTTTTCACATTTAATATCATTATCTAAGTGACATGGAAAATAGTGAGGTTTATATATCTCCTTTATTTAGTAACTTTAATACTCAATGTACTTTATATTTCATTTAGGACTATTTTCCTATTTTTGAAACTATTTAGTTCAATGCTCAATGACTTCAAGCCAGTATAATCAAGTGTCCTTGCCAGGCCGTCATCAACTAGAATTTAGAGAGATAACGAACCATTACCACTAGTTGGTCATTGTCTAATTAGTTCTATCATGACAATACAAAAACTAACTCTCAAACTTGACTAATAATATAAATATTCTTTTGCATATCACACGAAGCTAAATATGATAAACAATTTAATACATTTATCACGTAATTTATAAGCATATGCCATAAAAAAATTATTATAACAATTATACGAATTAAGAGACAATCAAAAGGATCAAAACAATAGTATAAATCTAAAGATCTATCAATAGAACGAGATATGTTTTCCTTTAAAAGAGATTGATCTCGACCCATCCTCACTCGTTCCTAACTTGAGCCATTTGCACACTATCCAAAATTATCCTCAGTAGGTTTACAATATTCACATTACATTACCACTTAGAACCAATATATTATTTAAAAACATGAAAGTAATAAAATTAATCAATTAGTAAATGAAATTACTCAATATTACTTATACTTTGTTAATTTCACCAAAGACCGATCGTGATAGAGATCCTATAGTAGTTGATGAGAACATAAATAAAGCTTAAAGACTAAAAAATTTTGAAAAATGATAATCATTTAGTTGGTAGAGAATGGTGATAATCTATTTCATATTCTAAGTGAAACTTCATGGGTGTTTTCTTTCTCTCAAACTAAGCATCTGAACTGAATCGAAAACTGATATATAAAGATAGAACCGAAAAGACACAGAGAATGTGTTTATTGGTTTATATGTTTTGCCCATCAATATGCATAATTTGGCCATAATAATGTGACATACCACCAACTAGATAACGAGACAGAAAAAGATCACTATGTTAGTTAACATAACTAATTTATAAGATTTCACAAGCACTATATGCAAAATAAAGCTACAGCTGAACAATCATCCAATTTCATGTCTCCCTAAATCAGTGCACCGATATATAGTGTTGCTCTTGTAACCAAAGTGACTACTGAACTACTTTACCTACAATATATTTTTTAACACTTTTTTATATAAAAAAAAATCAATTTTACCTTTTTATATAAACAAATCAATTTTTAATACTTTTTTGAAGTGGCAAACATGTGATCTATCATTTACAAACTAAATTGATCTGGCTGTAACATTTTTTTATACATCACTAGTGGAAAAACATAAAAAAAAAAAAATTATTTTAGCTATCATCTTCATTATTGTATTTTATATTATGATTTTCATGGATATTTATACTATCATTAATTTATATATATATATATATATATATATATATATATATATATATATATATATATATATATATATTAATTCTAACTCTTCTTTAAACAAAGTGTAAAGATAAATAAATAGATTAAAAAAATACTTTAATATTTTTTATATACTGTACAGAGAAAAGATTTTCTCTGAATATTTACCATAAAAACTGAATTCAAGAATATTAGCTCTGTATGAAATCAATGATCAACAACACACTGAACGATTAATATTTGTTTTCTATTTAATGGAGGTAAAAAAAAATAGTTTAGTTATTTATATAGTTTTGATTTTTTGTGATTTTTTCAAATAGGTCTTTTAATTATTTTTTATTTCAATTGGATTCTTAATTCTAAAAAATTATGCAATTGGATTCTTACTATTAAATTAGTTGAACGACATTAAATGTCGGCTAATGTGGTATGGTAACATAGTGTAACTAATTAAAATACGTGAGAAACGTAGGACATTTTATCTGAGGCAATGATATAGAATTTTATATATTAAACATTAAAAATTAGTAAGATATAACTAATATTAAATTGGGGATTATTTTAGGGAATTGCATTTCACGAAATTAAGGTTCACGGGTTCTATCATCCAAATTGGGGATTGATTGAGTGAAATTGGAGATTGTGATGGACGAAGAGATGTTGGTTTCTGATTTTCTGCAAGTGGTTCCCATGTCGGCGCGATTTGGAAACTCGCGGTGGCTTTCGCAATTTGGTTTCTGCGTTTTGGGGTTATTGTTTTGTGAGGGAAAATAGAGGATGAGACTCGTGAACTTTTTTGTTAATTTGTGGTTCAACGAATATGAGTCTATTTTTGCAGGTGTGGAGGTGTGAAATGTTGGCAAACTCGCGTTTTTCGTGAAAAAGATGATGGAGGTGCGATGGTATGATTTAAACCTAGAAAATTTTTGTAAGCAAGAATAATTGAAAAAAAAAAAAAAAGTGGCGTGGAAGGAGGAAGTTGGATAGAATAAAATGTAGATTGGATTTGCACGAAGTGGAGCGTAGATCTAAAATATGTGAGTTGGGAAAACGTGATTGAAGTTGCTTTTTTTGGGGGTTGATAACGTGAATGAGGTTTGATACTCGGAATGGGAACTACTTACAACATATGCTTCTTCTGATGCACCTGATCTCATGTCATCTGTCAACGTAGATGAAAAGGTTCCAAATACAAATCCAATAATGCATGTACGTTTCAAATTACGTTTGTGGAGATTCTCAGTCTCAACTTTCAGACACACAATGTGTATATCGTTTCCTACCATAATAAAGTATTTCTTTATAACAATAATGCTACTTCATAAAATAAAAATAAAAAAAAAATATTCTGATTGGTCTTTGTTGTGCTTGGTTTGTAAGCAACTTTAGCATCTGAATTACCGTAACTTGTCAACCAATGACTTTAATCACCACTTGCTTCCCCACTCTGTTTCATGTAACATGCGCCGCAAATTTCATCAAATTCCGAGGCATCACTACTTGGACATATTGCATGTATTTCGGTGCACTCAAATTCTCTTACGGAGTAAAACCAGTCACGCCATTACTTTCCTCATTTCACTGCTTCACTTAAATCCTTTTTTTTTTTTTATTTACACATATAAAAGTCTAATTAAGGTAGAATTTTTAGAGAAATTTTGTTTTCGTTCGTATAAGGTTTAATAATAGAAAAAGCGTGGTTTGAAAATTGAGATAGTAAGGCCTACGTAGAAGTTAAACCAGTTATGTGTTGACACGTATTGAACTTGCAATAAAAAGAAAAAAAATGTATGGAGTTTGACATTAGGAAATAATTAGTTTTTAGTTGCGTTATAGATTTTGGTGGTGAGGTATATTCGAAGGGTATCTTTTAAATTTCTGAAACGATTGTATGACATCATAGGAAGGTAGTTGGATTTGCTAAAGCATTTGTCTTGTGCTAGTTGGTTGAGATTATATTCTTCTTCTGTCCATGCTTACTTTACCTTGTAGACAAGTCAAGTTTCTCTCCTTTTTTTTTTTCTGTTTCTCTTTTTTGCAATTTCTGATTTTTCGTTTTGAAAACGTGTCAGTATTTTATTCAACTAATTAATTCACTCATGGCATCTAATCCTAATTAACGTTACATCGGAGTTGTAGTTAGGAAGATGGTTACAACTCATATCTCCCAATGAACAAATATAGAGGGAAATCGAAGACTTAGAGATTAATCACCTGATCAAGAATTAGTTAATTTGGGATGTTTACTCATCAATATACTTAACGGAGTTAATGCAAGTGTTTCTAGAGTGTGTTACTTTTAAGACTTATCAAGTTATTTTTTGGTAGTTAATTTGGTGATGCAACGGTTTTATGTTTTGTTCAACCTTAAAAGAAAGTCTAAATATTATTAATTTCCAAACAGATATTTTCTTTGACTTTTATACTAAGATTTTTCAGTGAGGCATGGATTTTTTTTAATGTTACCCTTCCTCCATTAAGACCATGTATGAAAATACGATTCTCGTTTTAGAAAAAGAAAAAAAAAATAATATATAAGTATAATATAAATTCGTAGGATAAATATTAATTTTGGATGAACAAATACTTTAAGTCAAATGCAATAATCAACCATTGAGATAGTATGATTTAATTTTTATTTCTTAAATATTGAAATCTTCATTCTGTTGGTTATCTAGTCCGTGTTTGCAAAAAAATGAAGACTAGATTTAGGTGTAATCATCATAACTCGATGGGAGTATGCAAATTAGATAGTTGTGTTAGTGAAAGATTTACAATTTTGTCCAAAGAAATTGTATGAAAAGGTCTACAATTTTCATTAAGAAAAAACTGCACTATAAGATTTACAGTTTTTGCCACAAAAGTTGTGAGAATGTTTGTAATTTTTTTTTTTTAAAATTGCATCTTATAATAATATTTATGTTGAGTATTTATGACTATAGTTCTTGAGGTGAGATGTTGAATCACATTAAATTTTTGTCTGTGTTTTTATTTATGCTAATACTTGTGGGAATGTTTCCACTAGAAAAAATTATTTTCCTATTGTGTAATTCTTAATAGTGGCATCAAAGCAAAAAATATTTATCAAGCGAGGAAGATAAACAATTTGACATGTTGACCAACAACATTATGTGTTGCATCTATAGAGAAATTAATATAAATGATTCTTTTTATTTGTGCAATAACTTTGTTGATGTATGTCTGATAAGGTTTAGCTTGGACAAGGTAGTGTTGGTGATAGATATCACCTTGAGTATTAATGAGTTTCAATGTGAAAATTGTTGACAAGTTTGATGTACACACTAGCAATAAAAATAGATTTATCGATGATCAAAATTCAGTGATCATCATTCAAATTCGTCAATAATCAAAATTACAAATAATTTATTGAAAAAAAAAATGAGTAAAATACTTATCAAAATTTTTTTACCAATGAACAGAAAAACTTGTTGGTAAATATTAATTAGTAATTACGGATGAATTTTGACCATTAGTAAAAATCATTTGAAAAATATAGAGCCGTCAAAATGGATCACAACCCGCGAGCCAACCCGGTCCGTCACGGATTCGGGCCGGGTTGGGTTTGAAAAATATAACCCACTTACATGTGGGTCAGATTTCAACCCGGCTCATTTAGACCCGGCTCATGCGGGTTGAACCCGTGGTGAACCGGGTTGGCCCACCAACCCACCTACCTAACTTTATTTTTTTAATTTATTATTTTATTTATGAAACCCTAAAAAATAAAATACTTTCTTCATTTACTATGTATACCAAAAAAGTAACCTCTGATATCACAAATCACTCTCTCACGGTACTTGCTTTCATTTGACGGTGCTCACTTCACTAAAATTCTTCAAGGAGCAGGTAAAACACCCTTTCTTTTTTCTTCTCTTTTCTCCACATTTTTGTTTTCTCACTTTTCTTTCTTTTTTTTTTTCAAAAACCCTATAATGACAAAATAGGGGTTTGCAAATTTGTTTTTTGTTCTGGGGGATTTGAAGACATGAAATGATTTTTTTCATATTGTGACATGCTTGTATCAGATTTTGTTCATTTTATTTAAACAATTTGAGTATATATATTATTTGAACAAGCTCTTTTATATATCTTTGAATTTGGGAAATTATGTTACCGATTAAACTATTAATTTTTTGTTGATGTTGTTGAGTACTGGTTCTCTTTTTTTTACTAATATTTTTTTATTGATTGTCGGAATTGTTCTGATATTAGAAAAATTTTTATTAGTGAATTTGGAGATAACAAGAACAAAAAATGATGAATATATAAGAAACTTATTTGTATGTTTCTGAAAATTGTTTAAATTTAAATTACAAAAAGTTTGTATTTTTTTTATTTTAAAAAAAATGTAATTAAAAATAGATCAGTTAGCGATTGGGGTAAAATGTGTGCATTTTTACAAAAATTATGACCCAATTGAGACAATTCAAAACTTGAGGACCGAACTGAGATTTTCACACAAATACGAGGACCAAGAAGGGATTAAGCCAACACGTCAGCATACCACATCAGCTAAACTTAACGCCGTTTGAAATCAGTTAACGGTTGGGGTCAAATGTGTGCATTTTTACAAAAATTATGACCCAATTGAGACAATTCAAAACTTGAGTACCGAACTGAGATTTTCACACAAATATGAGGACCAAGGGAGGTATTAAGCCTTATATAAATAATATAAATAGATAAGATGAACACTATATATATATATATATATATATATATATATATATATATATATATATATATATATATATATATATATAAAATTAAGTTTAACATTAAATAAAAATAAATAAAATAAACCATATATACGAAAAAAAAATCACAAACTTATTATCTTAATTTTTATTTTAGTTGAAAGTGGTACTTTTCCAATTTTTCCTTAGCAAGAACCCGACAACTATAAAAAACCATAAACAATTAAGGTAAAACATAACAATCTTGGGCACAGAATTTTAAAGGGATAAAAAGGGTCATAGCTCTCCGAAACTTTTGTCCCTAAATTTTACTAAAGTATGTAGAATGTTAAATTATATTTTTATGATAAAAAAATTTATTTGAAGCTTTCAATTTCGAAAATTATTTGAAGGTTTTGTCGCATTTGAAATGGTTGATTGTATAGGTGCATTGAATAAGTTTAGGAGAAGTAATAAAGAGAAATGATACATTACTTAATCATTTAGTTGGTTGCTGGGGATTCCTTACCCTGTTAGACTTTGATAGTTTGGTTACTTTGGTTTGTTCAGTACATGAAATTCCTCAAAATGTTTAGCGGAAGTTGTCGGTGTGGTCTTGAGATTTGATTATTTTGCAAGTAATAGTATTTGTATGTAGTATCGGTTATTTATTAGAGTACCACTAAAAACCCATGCGGCAAACTGAAGGCATTCACTTCCAGTCAAACCTCGCCATTGGTTTCACACACCAAACACGCTTCCATCTCATCTCAGCTTCCGTTTTTTCATAAATTCACAACCACATCTATATTATGCTAACTTTCCTCTTTTTTTTCAATCAATTTCAACATTATTATTTTTCTCCTCCTTTCACATACTGCTCTTATAACTACTGATTCAATAAATAAGTATCATTCATCTATCATGCTTTGGTAACTCGAATTTTTTATTGTCAATGTCTTTCAATTTATTTTGTTTAACTGACATTAATAATTCAAATTAACTTTTTATTACAATTTAAATGGTTGTAAATATCAAATATAATTTGTATACGTAAAGAAATTTATTAGAATAAAATTTATACTGATTTATTTTTCATGTATTTAAAGATGTTTCTCCATACAATTTCACGACTTGATTTAACCTGATTATAAAGGAATTAGACATCATTTTTCGTAATTGAAGAAAATGAAAGAGTGTTAGTTAATAAAAGTCTATTAGGTCCAGGTTAACTAAACAACATTGAATCTTGATTTTCGTGAGAATGAACTAGGTTGCCACTTACATATTTTATTTGAAAAAAAATAAAATAAACACTTATACTTTTTAAAACAAACTCACATACATTACACATATATATATATATATATCTTAAATAAGGTTTAAACATGTATTAAATTCAATTATCGCTAATAAACTAATTTCACACTCACTTATATTATATTTTTAGGAGATGATTTTATTTGGTAATTAATTACACACTAACTAAACATTAAAAATAAAATATTGATTTATCGTGCAAAATTCAATCTTCACGTGTAACTTTAGTGTTTTAATTTCCTTAATTCTTGAATACACTTATGAACGAATCAACTTCCAGCGCAGCAAATATATAGATGTATCTTTTGAGAGTGTCGGCTGGTAATTGCACAAATCCAGCCTCTATATTTTTATTTTCCAACACCAAACATGAACCTTTTAATAAGATCCGAAACGTGCTTCTTTTGTAACACTGTTTACCGCACTTTTTTTTATCATCTTTCCCTATTTTAGATTGATTTAATCTGAACACAATCTATATAGCCTCGTTGATTTGGCTCTGTTTTGATTTCAAATAGGGATACATAAGTATGTTTTATAGATTATCAAATAATTATACTGACACAGTTTCAGCAGTAAAAAGTTTCCTGTCATGCACTTGCACAAATCAAATCTTCATTCCTTGGCCTATCCTATTAATTTCCATTATTTACAGCATAATATATAAATTGGAAAAGAAAATTCTGAAGCGTGATAAATGAAAAAATTACTCAGAACTAAAATATCTTAACAAATGAAATATATTTATTTAATTTAAGATTTTTAAAACTTCCTTAATATATATCCTAACGTTGTATAATGTGCGTGAATCCGCACATAAATAAAATTACGCACGTTTATCTTAAAACAATAGTTAAGTTGCGAAATATTCGTACATAAATCTTCATAATTTTTCAAACTTCAACCAACAATATATAATATACTCATATATGAAAACACAATTTACTTCTCACATGAAAATATTACTTTATATGAAAAATCATTGTCACATGTTCAGTGTCCATAATTTCCTATTTTCTTAAAAAAAAAAAAAAAAACGAGACGAAAAAGCTTGGATGAAGAATATTCCAACAAATGGTAGGAATATTTAAATAGAGATAGGAATTTGTTAAGTTTGAGCAACAACTACCTAGCAATTTGTAATAGAAAGGATAAGACTGGGTGACGACAATTTGAGAGTAGGAAGCAGTGAATATTTTGAAGATCTTGGGCTTTAATTTCTTCCTAAAAGAAACATATGATCAATGCAAAACACAGTGCAGATATAATAAGTATAATAATTTAGGAGCTAATGGGTGTAAAAGCATGACTAGGACAAGAAAACTATGTATAGACTTAGATACTCTGATATGACTGCAGAAGAAGATGCGTAAAAGGACATAGTTACTAAAATCACACGTACCATACTCTGATAAATAAAAAAATTAGTGTAGAAAAAAAAATGATGATAATATTATTAATAGAATTTAGAGGGACGTATTTTTGGAAGTCACTGTCGCGGCAGCGTGATATCTGTCATAAAATCTTTGGGAAACGTTCATCTCATCAACCACGTTGAGAAGTGTGGTGAGCTAGTTCACCCAATTTTGGCCTGAAAATATCCTCGCCTATCACGTGCTTCAATCATCCACGAATATTTAGTATTTTGGTTCTCACTTTTTTTTTTCTCTTAAATATCTTTATTTCGGCAGACGCCTTAAGCCTTAGGTCATTCAGTATCAACCATATTTCACCGTATATATATAAAACAGAGCCTTGCTCATTCTTTCCAACCATCACTTGCCACTTCTTTCTTATTCCTATTCCCATTACTTCACCTCTCTTTTCTTTCTTTCTTTCTTTCTTTCTTTCCCACAAAGCAAAACCACCTACACAGTCACCTCACATATTAGTTGCAACACATGGATTGGGTTCGTGGAGACGCCGTCGGTCGAGGAGGCTTCGCTACCGTTAGTTTAGTCATTCCGACTACCAATCCCTCTCGGTTTCCGTCTTTAACAGCCGTCAAGTCCTCCCAGGCACTCACCTCCTGTTGGCTCAAGAACGAAAAACACGTGCTCGATCAGCTAGGTTCTTGTCCCAGAATCATTCGCTGTTTCGGAGATGACTACAGTTTCGAGAATGGCGTTGAGTATTACAATTTATTCCTCGAATATGCCACCTCCGGGACTCTCGCAGACAAGGTAAACAATTGCGGAGGCTGGATTCCCGAGCCTCAGGTTAGGCGTTATACGAGGTCCATCTTGGAAGGTTTGAATCACATACATCAAAACGGGTTTGTCCACTGCGACATAAAGCTTCAAAACATCCTCATATTTGACGACGGGGAAATCAAGATTGCAGATTTCGGTCTGGCGAAAGAGGCAGGGGAGATAAAACAGAGGAAGAGTGAATGCAGGGGGACTCCGCTGTTTATGTCGCCGGAGCAAGTGGTTGACGGGGAGTGTGAGTCGCCCGCTGATATATGGGCTCTGGGGTGCGCAGTTCTGGAGATGGTGACCGGGAAACCGGCGTGGAAGGTAGAGAAGGGGTCGAGTATGTGGTCGTTGATGCTTCGAATTGGGGTGGGAGAAGAGACTCCCGAGATACCTGAGAATTTGTCGGAAGAAGGGAAGGATTTTATGGAGAAGTGTTTTGTTAAGGATCCTAGAAAGAGGTGGAGTGCAGAGATGCTTTTGAAACATCCTTTTGTTTCTGATGGCACTGTTTCATTTAAGCGCGTTCACGAATCGCCCAGAAGTCACTTCGATTTCCCCGATTGGGTTTCTAGTATGACTTCTTCAGTTCCCAGCTCCCCGGAATCTCAATCGCCGTGGAATTTTGACGAGTCCCGTTTGGAAGGTTTCTGCACGCCGGAGGAGCGGCTCCGTCAGATATCAACCGTTGATCGGCCGGCGAATTGGTCAGAATCAGATGGTTGGAGTAGTGTTAGGTGAAATTGGCATAGGAATTGGAAGATTGTTGATCGCAATCTGGGTTTTGATTATATTGAATTGGTTGATTTAATTTTTGTAAATTGGGTAGGATATACGTAGATTTGTGATTTGTGAACTGATTTGATGGAAGAGTTTTAACTGGCGCCGGTTGTGGCGCGTTGTACAGAGGCTGATTTTATAGTAAATTACTCGGTTAGTGTTATTTGTGTTTAATCTCTTTATTGGGTTCTATTTGGGGAATTCGATCTGATGAGGGGTTTAAAGTTTGAACTTTTAGGAGGGTTGTAAAAGCGTTGACATGATTATTGAAGGCATGATTGCATGTTGTCAAAGAGAATATGGGGTAAATGAAGTTTAAAACTTTTGCGTCAATTTCTTCAATTTAATTTTGGTTTCCTTTGACTTGGTTGGTTTAAATTTAGTGTGAAATGAAAAGGTAAGGTAAGGGGAGAAGCTGGGCCTTCACAGCGTATCGTGCCAGCGTGAAGACAGCTCTTGGAGCAATTGGAAGAAACACGGAATTAATAGTGGTCGATGTTATTATGACGATGAACAGAAATGTTTAACATTCAAAGTTGTGTTGGGAAAAACAGTGATCATCCCGTTGTGCCAAACCATCTGAATTTCTTCTAAATCCATTGAATACAATCCACCTACGAGATTAGGTATGGTATGGTGGAAAGAAAGGAATCGACCATTACCAAATTAACACAAAGTGTTATAGAATTTGGGCGACCTAGGAGTGAGATCAAAGTATTCTAGATTTTCTTCTTGGAATACCACCCAAAAGTAAAAGGTCAAATAACAACTCCCATCTTCCTTCGTATACAAAACCAGAAAAGAAAACCCTGCGTGTTGTCAGAGTTTTGAATGCTACAATACAAAGAAAGTATAAGTCAAGAAGGAGACTTAAACCTTGCTTATAAAAGAAAAAGGTCAACACCAAAGTATTCCAGGATCATAAACAATGGCCAAGATTTTTTTTGAGCACTAAAATGTGCTTTACTACATAGCATTGGATACTTAAACAGTACTTCTTCCCATTTTTTATTTATTTGTTGATTCTGTAAGAATAATTTAATTATTTAAAAATTAAAACAAACATAAAGATATAATTGTTAAAATTTTGAATAATGTAATTTTAAACTTTATAAATGAGAAAAATTAAATAGAAACCAAAATTCTCTAAAAGTCCAACATTTAAAGGAACGGAAGAAGGGGTATAATTTTAGAATGAAAATGTTATTATTATTATTATTATTACTAATATTAAATTGACTTAAATTATCTCGTCCACCACTACTGTGTTAGTTAGGACATGGAGCTAAGTTCGATGTGTTGCGGCAAATATTTAAAATGCATTGCACGTTTTGTCTTTTTGAGATTTTATTGCGTCCAAATCGAAAGAGAAGCACTGCATTTGTGGCTGCTCTTTTGTTAAGCGTGTGGTGGGCGTGTTTGGATTACGTTTTGTAAAAATCGTATTTTAACTTAATCTTGTGGTGTGGTAAATATTTTCAACTTCTACAAGTATCATAGTCTGGGAACAAAACTCAATTTAATATTACTCAATCATGATTTTACCAAATAAGCATGGGTTATGTATGATAATTCTGCTGACTTTTATAGTAATTATTTTAAAAAGTATACTAATTATTATTTTTGTATAAGTAGAAATTAAAATCACTCAACTTATATTCTTCAAAACTTTGATTTAGCAGCATCCAGAAATTACAATTCACACATGCAAGAAAAAAAAAATTGAAGAAGAAAGAGAATACAGGTGTGGAGGTGAATAAGGGCGGTGCTATAAGTTTGACCTGAAATAAAGATGTTAGCCCACAAAGCAATAATCAGAAAATGGGCCATGTAATTCTGTACCATTGATCACTATTCTCTTTCGTGTTCCTCAATTTCGTAACACTATATTAAGTGTAGCACATGCATGTTCTCCATTTAATGTCAATCATAGCCATTAAAATCACCTCAAGTAGTCACCAAACAACTGCTAGAGAAAAATTAATTATGTTTTTTTTTTTTCAAGTTTTTTAATTCAGTCAAGAATATATTTTACTTGAATAACAATTCAATATCAAACTACAATGAGAAATGTATGGGTCATATAATATTGTTAATAAACACAAAAGAGGTATAATATAGTTACTTGTACTGATTTTAATTTTTTCATAACTTTTTTTCTTGTGATTTCATATTCTTAATAATTCCTTGAGAGGATAGTTTGTCGCAAATTAATATATTAAATATTGGAAAGTATATTCAATCATTCGTTCTAAGAAACCCTAAATTAACACCTTCTACGATTTAATGATGTATCTATTTATAAAACATCATTATTAGTAACTATACTTATGCTATTGGTAAGTGTAAATGTTCCAATCGGTGATCTTAATATTTATTCATTCATTTGCTTTATGATTATTTGTGTCATGATCTGGCTTAAGAAACCACAAAAACTTAATTATTTTGTCCAAAGTGAATTATAATTTATAATCATGATGGGAAATGTAACTCATATTTCTTTTAAATCTACCAGTAAAATTTTAAAAATAAATGAAAAAATATGGTTTTTATACAATTGAATCATAATATTAGCAACTAGGTTATTTGTGAAACCAAATTCCGTCTATCAATAGAGAAAAAGAAACAAGAAAAGAAAAGGTTTAAATGCTTACTCTAGTACAAAAATAGCGTATAGTGTTGAATAATTTTGGTCTTTATTGTCGAATTCGAGAACGACGTCATATTAAGAGACGTTGAATTTAAAAGTTTGACGTTAACCAATTATTTATATATTTTTTTTAATTAATTGTGATCTTTTTTTACAACTCTACAAGACTTTAAAAGCAGAAAAAACAATAAATTTCAGTTTTTGACATTTTATAAAGCATGAACTATGAACAGTAATATAGGATCAACCAAAGAACAATAACAAACAATAAAGAAGTTCAATAAAATAACAAACAAGTTCAATCAAACAATAACAACAAACAAGTTCAACCAAACAACAACAAACAAGTTCAACAAAAAAAATAATAAACAAGTTCAACAAAAAAAACAAACAAGTTATCAACAAATAAGTTCTTCAAAACGAAAACGAAACCGAAAACAAAAACTAACCTTTAAAAGGTGGGCTCATCGGAATAAAGTGTTGTCACAGTGAGAGAGAAAGCATAATATGCCTATGAAGGACAATAACACAAAAATAATTGGTGAAAACAAACGAAAATCATACCTAAAATAGTTAATTAACCTGCATTTGTATCAAATGAAAGGAAGATTACATGTGATGGTCGTCAAACTTTGTTCGAAAAAAGTTTGAGCTAAGAAAAGGGTCTCGCGTATTAAGATAAAGTGAATGAATTTGCAATCTCCCGCTCAATTTTTTTGAATTCACTAACCTTTTAACGTCTAACGCCGGGGCACTCGACGTTTTATATTATTTTACGTCGAATTACAATTCTAAACGACGTTTAATAATTGTATTTATTTACAAAAATGTCACCAATCATTTCTAACGTTGACTATTGAGTGGTTCGACGTTAAACGCGTACGTTATACGTTGTTTTTGCACTAGTGTTATTTCATCCCCATGTTAGGAGGTGAGTTTCTGTTTAGTACTCGGTTTTAAAAATGCATCTATTGAGTCTCAATGTTGTAAAAATTTGTATAAATAAAGTCTCCTCTGTTAAATTGGCTTAAATGGAGTTAATTTCGGCTAACGTGGCAATGCAATCTGATTTTTATCTTCTCTCTCATTTGTTTTAAATGGAACTTTCAGCTTTTTCTCTTTCTACATTAATAATTCTCATAATTACAGGACATCTTTTTCTGCAACTTTCAGCTTTTTTTCCCCAAATTCCCTTCGTTCCCTCCTTTCGATGGTAACCCTAATTTTCTTATCCTCGAAGTCCCTCTCCTCGCTTAACTTCTCTTTCCTCATCACATTTCACCTTCAACTTACTCTCTCTTTCTTGAACCCTATCTCTGTCCATGATTCCTTCTCTTTCATAAGCCATATCCCTATCTCTGTCCCTGGATTTGGGGTAACGTTTGTGATGCTTGTCTGATCGATGATTGCAGTGGTCAGAGTCGCGAGGGCGATGGTCATCGGAGTCGCAATGGCATTCGGGGTGACCATCTCTGCTTCTCTTTTCGGATTTGTCTCTATCGTCCATTTCAGGGTTTGGATGGGAAGATGCTTCTTCTCTGCTATTGTAAATGGGACTTCGACGATTTCTCCAAAACCCTTCTTCCCAAATTCTTCAAGAACAACAATTTCTCCAGCTCTGTTCGCCAGCTCAACACCTATGTCAATGGCGACGAGAAATCGAACAATGGAGTTTAGGAAGCATAGAGACATCGTGAAGAGCGTGCGTGCTCCTATATCTTCCTCCACTACATCTTGCAGGTGATGTACCTTGGATACGGGTGATTTACCTGGCACACAATTTTCTTATGTTTCCTTTTTTTACAAAATAAGAAAAGGGAATTGTAAATGTAAATATACTGGTTTTATAGCTGGGTATTTGAAAATTCGATTATTTGGGTTGCAAAGGAAATAAAGAAAAAGTTGATACCTTTTTCTTGATTTGGGTGTCTGAGGTTGTGCGTTTGGTGAAATTGTGGGTGAATTATTTTAAGGTGAATGAAGTTCCTATTTTTGAAGTAACTGTAGTTGACTCTGTTGTTGTTGTTGATGGTCAGGGAATCTATTAAAACTGGGAGTGGAGGGTTCTGGCAGAAAATGAGGCAAAATGGGAAGGTGGTCACTAGTTTGCTGGGTTTCCTGTTGTGCAAAATAAGGGGAATTAGGATTCATGTGAGGAGAGAGATGAAGTAGTATTGGTGGTGATTTCTAGAATTGCTGTGGTGGAAGTACTGGTAGCTAATTAGCAGCTACTGACGATGGCAAAGATATTCCAGTCCTCATCCATTTTGGATATGTATGGTGATAAAAATAAGTGTACCTTTTGTTTCTTGCTGAGAGAGAAAGAAAATAGGGCAGAAAAGATGGCGCTGACTGTTGGGGTGAATGGAAAGAGAAAACCCTACAATTAATATAAAAAAAAAAAACTGAACTTTGTAGAAAAACAAATGAGAGAGAAGAAAAAAAAAAATCAGATTTTATAGTCATGTCAGCGCGAAGTTAACTCTGTTTAAGTCAATTTAACGGAGGAGACTTCATTTATACAATTTTTTACAATTTTGGGACTTAATAGATGCATTTTTAAAACTGGATACTAAAGAAAAATCCACCTCCTAACATAAAAACGAAATAAATATTTAAAAAAAATGTTGAAAATATCTAATTTGGAACAATGTTGAAGCAGTCCATGTGAAAGATGGGCCAGAGAATTGTGACCCGCAAATTATCTTTGTACGATATAGTACACTCTCTTTCCTTTTTTACTCCGTAATGCACTTTTAATTAATTTTTTAATTTGTAATACTATACCAAGAGTAGCATTTCATGGATTGCTAATCATATCCCGGCTTTGAAGATAAATATATTTTTAAGTTTATATTTATAATGTTATGTTAGAAAAAATACTACAAATCTTATATTTTATCATTTCTTATAATGAGAGCAAGTTATTAATTAATATTAAAAAAATGAATTAAAGGACTAGTTGAGTGAGAAGATCAATCAACTTGTTCTTTCCATTTTAAAATTATGAACAAATAACAAGTAGAATCAATTATGTTTAGCGTTTGAGGCCTTTAATTTGCTAAAAAAAATAAAATCAAATGATAGTTCTATACTAAACTACTTTTTCTATTTAATAATTTTCATTACTTTTTCTTATTACATATCAATCAAGATAATTAAATTATATTAACTTAACTTTTATAGCTTAATTTGGTCATAGTTTTATATCAGATCATATCTACTTAATATATATTGTATAGTAAAAATATATAATTTATTATTATTATAAATTCAACTATCAATAAACTAATGAATATAAAATATATTCTTTGATTCTAACTTTTAATAAAAGGCAATCTTGATTTAATAAAAAAGTTTTACTTATTTTTTTTTTCTAAATAAATTTGTTAAATATTATCATGAACTTTCACATATATAAAGTTAAGTTGATATTTCAAAGTTTATGAATCATTTGTATAAATTTTTTTTAAATAAATAAATGAATACAAAACATATAAATTTATCTTTTCTATTCCGTAAACCCTTGGTTTTCTATTGTGGAAAACTAACCCTATTATTTGATATTAAATATAGTAAAGTGAATTTTGTGATGTTAATACATTTTTTTTTCTTTCTATTTTTATGTTAATATTTGGTTTTTATGCATGTTTGTTCTGGTTTGATTATCCATATCTTGTTTGTTGGTTATTGAGGTATTGAAAAATGTATTTTGACCCTAAAACTAAAATTGAATATCTAATAACGCTTTTATATGAATAAAATATGATTTATTAATAATTTTAAGACTTTTAAACTTAATGTATTATTTCACTTGTTGAGAATTCAAGGAATTGGAATTTAATGAATTATCAATTACTAAAGTCATTAGGGGATACAGTTTAAGTATATTAGTGAGTTGATTTTGATTTGAATATGAAATTGAGATGTTTGTAAATACATGCAAATGAAGTTAATGAAATATACTTTTAACAATTGTAAATATTCTATATTAAATTTTTATTTCACACCAATTATTTGATAAAAACCCAAAAAAAATTATTTTTAACTTTGTTTTATATTTGAGTTAGAATAGCTAATCCAGTCATAAATAATTAAAGTTGTTATGTGTTATACAAATTTTTGTGAAGAGAACAATATTGATTACTTATTAGATACAATTATTATTTTTCACTAAAAGATACTCATTGAACTTAGGAGGCAAGTACAAAAAAATTATTGACAACGTATATTTTATATACACATTTATAACTTTATTATAAATGACCTCACTTTTCATATATTTTATTTTTAGTTCTTGAGTCATTTTCATTCATTAGTAATAAATTATATTTATTGTATATATTTGTTCTAATTTTGAATTTTTAGTTTATCTAAATTTTCTTATTGTTTTGGCCATAACTTTTTTATTTAAATTATTTTTTATTAATTATAGATGCATTGATATTCTAAATTTTCCAGGCTTCAAAATGAATGTATAGGTTGTTAGATTGGGACTTCTCTACTATTGTTTTTATGATTTTTAGAAGTTGAGACAAACTTATTAAAATTTTGCAAAGAAATCCTGCAAATTTTTTTTTTTCTTGTATTAACTTATCATTTGTTATTGAACTTATAAACCTTATTTGAGCCCACAATTAGGCTTATAATAACTTCAGTTTTGAGAGCCCATGTAATTCCTAATTGTGCTAAAATCAAAGTACAAGAAATCATTTACCAAATTTATGTGTTTTAGTTTTTCTCTTTTTGTCTCTTTCCTTTCTGATTTCATTTTTGTCTTTTCATATTCTTGTACATGATTTTTACTCTTGAATAATGGAGAATTAATTATTTGAGAATCAATTCCCAAAATAAAAATCAATTAACACAAATTACAAATTGAGTTTTGTATCAATTGTTTTTTTTCAAGTTTTTTATTTTTTTCTCTAAGTTTTGTTTTTCTTCACATGATATCATTTAGATTTAATTTGTATAAATTGATTTGGTTAATTAATTAAATAAATTAATTGTTGAAACTTGGATTTGAATTTTTAGAAAGCTATGTTATGATATTAGTAAGTATAAATCGTATGGAATGTTTAGACATTATTTTTTCTAAAGACTTGTATTTGTATAAAATAACTATGATTATTTACTTATTAAGGTTAAGAATTTTGAAATAATGAAAGGTATTGATTTTTAATAAAATGAATATAAATTCTAGAAAGTAATTAAATTATAAAATTATCTATGCAGTAGAAACTCTAATTTTTATTCAACCATTTGTACCAGAAGCTAACAAGTCCTAGTTCTTTATAGAGAAGTCTAAACTTTATTAATAAGACTTCTAATTTTTTAATCCTTAGATATTTTTACAAAAATTTTGTATTAAATTCATATGTTTAAATTGACTAATTGATAAAATTATATATATAGAAGATAACTATTAATTGTTGTATCCTAATTAAGGTTCTAAATTATATTTCAATAATTAGATACTAACAAATAAGCAATCAATAACAATTATGTAATTAAAAACAAAAATAGAACACAAAACTAATGGAAAAGAAATATATTAAATAGCAAAAATCACAAAGAGTGAAGATTAAAGTTATCAATTTAACCCATAGTTCAGGGGTTAGTCCTAACTCACTTTTAAAAAAATCGAATTTTAAGAAACCTTTCAAATGGGGGTAAAAAAAAATAATCCTAATCCCTAGAACCTCCTGTTAGATGGGTTAGAGTGAGGATTAAAGTAGGTTTAACTCATTATGAAGCTTTAATTAACTTTCAAAAACAATATCATTTAGACAAATTCTTTTTGCATCCCATACTTTTCTATCTGTATTTCTATGATTATGAAAATTTTTGTTTTTGTCTTTTTTGGATTATATAATTTTTAAGTAAAAAATGATTTTAACATTATATAATTTTAAAATTATTTATTTTTCATAAAAAAATATTTTTGAATTGAATAAAGTAAAAAACTGATTTACGGATTACACAATTTATAAACTATATTTTTAACCTTATTTTATTTCTGGAAGTTACTTAAAATTTTCAAATTGTATGATCATGCAGTCCAAAATTTTTTTGAATCATGCTATATGGACTCTATTCAAAAGCTTTTTGCACAATCCAAAATCATTTTCAAGCATGGAAAATTAAATATTCAGGAGGGTACAGGACAAAAATATATAGGTGTTGAACGAATTTATATTCAATTATTTAATTTATAAGATTAATCAAATTTAGATTATTCAGATGAATAGTTAATTAAGTCAGGTTTTTCAAATCAAGAATTTATATCAAATTAAATTATTTAAACATAAAATTTATTTTTATTTTGGATAAATGACATAAATATAGTTAATTTTTAAGTACATAAATAATATGAATAATTTTAGTAATTATTGTTATAATAGATTGTAATTTTATATTACTTATTGTTAAATTTTAGGTTTAATTACCTATTTAGTCCTCAAGTTAGGGTCTGAATTTCTGTTTGATATCCGATTTTAAAAGTGATTTAATTACGTCTCCAAATTTTTGATTTTGCTTTCAATCGGTCCCTTCCGTTAAATTAGCATAAACGGAGTTAAATCTGGAAGCACTTTTTTTCTCTCTCCTCTGATTTTTACGTGACAGGTTATTCTTTTTCTTTTCTATTCCTCTGAACATTAATTAAAAGAAAAAAAGTGAATATTACTTTCTGCCATATTCTGTATATGATATTTTAACTCTAATTAAAGGAGTAACACATCATTTTGCGTGCACAGTGGCATAGAGACAACATCTACATGCTAATCTTCCCCTGTTTCAACCATTTGGGAACGCTGTTCATAAATTCTCTTCACCGCTTTATGAGGATTAAAATTTTCAGGTAACAGCGTGATTGCTTTCCCTACATTTTTCAAGATCTCTGGTTTCACCCTGCACAGGATAGACCATAGATTTCAGCTTCTATGCTACAACAGAAAAGATTCAAGCACCATTAATACTAATTCATCATACCCAGTGTTCCAGATGCGTGAAATTTGTTCGGGTGACTTGAAACCAGACCAATATGCTGAAAGCCAATCTCTTATTTTTGGAACATAATCTTTGCTAGCTAAAAATTCATCATTTAGAATTGATGTCACCTTTTTATGTATCTTATCAATGTCTTCTCGTGTCAGCTCCCCAAATTCCAAAAGCTTTTTCTGGTATATCTCAAGAGCTGATGGATGGTTTCGGATGACCTAATATAGACAAGAAAGTTGAAAAAACTGCTGGACTAGTCATAGGGAAACATGTACAGTAAAAAAGAAAAGAACTAACCTTATACATTTTAGGCTGTGTGAAAGATGGTTCATCAATCTCGTTGTGGCCAAATCGACGGTAACAAACCAAGTCAACAACCACATCCGAATGAAAAGTTTGGCGCCATTCATAGGATGTTCCCAAGTGATATTTAACATCACCAGTTCCTGTGTAGAGTCCAGCTTCATCCGCAGGCTGACCACCACTAAACTCACAGAAAATCTGACGAAGGGGCTTCCGAACTACATTACCCAAAACATTCAATCTTCCCCTATGTGCCATTCCCATAACAATACTCTCAACCCCAAGATCAGATGCACGATCAAACATTTCTTTCATACCAGGAATAATACTCTCTCCCCCTTCAAGCCCAAACCTCTTTGCAGATGTCCACTTGGTGGCCAAGAAATTTTCAAAAAGTGTACTCCAGGCAAGCCTGTCAAAAATAACCTCGCGAAGGAAGTGAAATGGACTGGGTTTGGATTTGGGTTAATGTGTGGAATTTATTAGTGTGTGAAGAAAATGAAAAAGATGATGAAGAAGAAGAAGATGAAAGATGGTGGAGTTATTGGGATGTTGGAAATGTGACCGTATATGTGTTTGAAGGGGGAAAGTGAAGAGATAAAGAAGAATGAATGAGAGAAAGGAACAACAGTGATAGGTAATTAATGGTGAGAGAAACAGAAGAGAGAGAGGAAAAGATGGCAGGAACAGCATGGGAAAGAGAAAAAAAAGTGTTTCCACGTCAGCATGATTTAACTCCGTTTATACTAATTTAACAGAAGGGACCGATTGAAAACAAAATCAAAAATATGGAGACGTAATTAAATCACTTTTAAAATCGGGTATCAAACGGAATTTCAGACCCAAACTTGGGACTAAATAGGTAATTAAGCCTAAATTTTATCATAACAATATTATATTAAAAATTAAATTTTAAATTTTAAATATATTTATAACTTTATAAATATTAAAATATAAATTCAATTTAAATTAAATATCTATAAAATGTTAATTATCGACCATAATTTCCTATCTTACTCCGTTTTACTTATTTAATTATCCAATCTAAATTAATAATATATTTAAATTTACCTCGGATAAAAGTTCAGATTAGTTTTTTTCTTACTCATACCATAAACTCATGGTTGTAATTTTTTATACCAACTTTAAAATTGTCCACAATCTTTCCTTCCATTAATAAATAAATAACTCAACTTTTTTTCAGCCTGTAAGTCATTTCCAAAAGGAAAATGATACTTTGACAAACGAGATTTGACAAATTTTTGACAAACACTACGTGTCAGTGTGTCATTGGTTCAGCATTTTAAATAAAAAAAATTGAAATGACGTGGATTAGCAGTGTCTGATAGAGAGAGGGCATTGAAACATTTTGAAATCACATTTCATTTTCAGATTTTGAATTCATTTTTCATTTTGAAACCCTAGAGAGAGAAAGTCTCCATCCCAACCATCAAAGCTCCGTGACCTTGCCACACCGTCGATCGCCGTCGTTTAACCGTCGTCGGAGGACCATCGATCAAAGCTCTGCCACCGATCAAAGCTCCGTCACTGTTCAACGACCAAACCCCCTTGACCACTCCACCGTCGTTTGCCGTTGAACGGCCACCGAAGGTCCACAAAGAGGCGCCGCCGCCGTTGAACCCCCTTCATTTCATCATTTTTTGGGTACTTATACAACTTTTATTGAACTTGGTTATATGATTCATTTTGTGTGCAATTATTTGTTTGCAGGAGGAACTTCAAGACATTAGGGAGAACTATGTTTGTGATCCTCATAATGTGAGGCGAAAAAGAACTCTTGCAATATATTCAGTTCATGTATTACATTTTGATGAAACAAATGTATTATTAATATTTATTGGTAATGCAATTTGAACATTACAATGATGATTGTGTTAGATTTCGTAATGATTTTGACATGGTTTAATACAACACTGACCATTATTTGTGTCCGATATTTGTTGCACAATGTTCAGGAATTGTTTTTCATAATGTGTGTTTAAGGTGCTATTTACAAGGTCTTATTTCTGCACTAAAAATATGCATTTCAAAATAAGTCTGATTAAAACATTCCCTTTTCGTGCAAGAACTTAGCCACAACTACCCACTTAAAATGCTTCTGCTACCACTAAAATCTGTGCACCATGACTTCAAACATAAACGTTTTCTTGGGGATGGAGTGCAATGTAAATGTCTCATTAAAACTTATTTAATGAACCTTATTCAATATATTTCTTGGGGACATTTTTGCAGCTTATATTTATTGGTTGGGATAAGTGAATTTTTGTTTCCNAGTCGTAGTGGATTAGTTTTTCCAATTATTTTTGACCTTGTTTCTGAATTGGGCTGTCTGGGTAACTACAAGTGGGGTAGTGTAGTTTATGAGTACTTAATAGAAAGTTTGTCTAGTGCTTCAACAACAATGAAGAATGAAAGAAGCAGAAGCCATTTTCATGTTT